>NC_091733.1:12919173-13222203 GCF_030179895.1 Drosophila kikkawai | reverse complement strand
TATATATTTCCTGTGTTTTTTAAATCCCCCAGTCTTGCTTCTTATTGATATATCCTTAATATTCATCTAACATTTTCCTCTAAATTATATATAGAGTATACAAAATCACCTTAACTTGGCCTCCCCAAAAAATTATAATATTATAAAAATATCGAAAATATATTTATTTATATTTATTAACTTGCACTTTTCATAAGAAAAAAGTAAAGCATTCCATATAGAAATTAATGTTTATTTTAGTTAAAGTGAAGTTTAACTTTAAATCCAAAAAAGTATTTATAGTATTATAAATATATCGATAAAAAATCGATTTAAAGCCTCTTTAAGGCGCCAATTTGCAATTGTCTATTGAGTAAAAAATGTTAATATACCTTCACTGCCCAGAGAGAAACAAAGAAATATAAATAAATAAACAGAATTTAATTCCGGAGAAAACATTCTTGTCAGACAGAGTTACCATACACCATTTCTCGGAAGCTTCTACCCCTCAAATAATTCGATACTCATAAGTTACAGCTTGTTGTCGTTTTTGGCTTGTTAATAATGCACAAATAATTCAATTTAATTTTTTCAGAGAATGTTTGCCCATTGAATTGCGGTGGGGCAATAGAATACACTGTGAGAATATGGGTGAGCTTAAATAAATTATATATATTTATTATATTTATTTAATAATTTAATTTGAGACCAATTTATTATAATATCTTTATTTTAATTTTAAATGCAAAATTTTTGCTGACATTATTAACATATATATTTTATATTTTTCTCCCCATAATCCTTTGGAAATTTTCCCTTTAATGTATATTCCCCACACAGCCCAGGCTCATCCTCACGAATTTGTATTTCAGATTGTTCTAGACTGACCTGTGGTCTCTAGGATTTTATAATGAGTTCAGGTCTCTCAGAAAGACCTCAATTCGCGTTCAATTCAAACTTAAAAAATGGACTCTCCCTGTATTTTTGTTCAAGTGTACTTCAGACCTGGTGCACTCAAGCCAGATGACCAACAAGTGGAAGGGGAAAAGGAGGCTGTTGGCCCAGAATTCTAGATGAATTAATGCTGGGACTGCGACGAGGCAATCAAAATGGGGCATCAACTTATTTGGCCGCAAGTTTAGGGCCATAAACTTAATAACTGCCAGACGGTTGTGAGTTGCATGAGGGAGGGGTGTGCGTGTGTGTGGGTACCGGAAGTTGTTGTGGCAGCTTCATAAAAGTTGCCCTCCGAGTTTCTCGAGTGGAAAATACTTGTCCAAAGTGTGTGCCAAAGTTCCCCCAAAGGACACACAGTCATACAGTTTGCAGTGCGAGAGTATTGAATGGACATGAAAATGGCAATGGCCAATGGAAACAAGAGGAGGGCAATTTTCTTCATGGCCATCTTGGACATTCGCTCGGCATACAGGTACGGAGAGTCCTGTCCTGGAAAATGGCAATTATGCCAGCCATTCGAATGCAATTTCTGCAATGTGCAGTCTGTGTGTTTATGTTTGACATTCGAGCTCAAAGGATTTCATTTTCGGCTTACAAATCAATAGTCATTTCGGGTGCTGTTGGCGTCCTTTTACTCATAATTTCTCATTGTCAGATTTAAGGACGAACTTGGTGGAAAGACAACAGCCAGAGCTTAATCAATTTCAAGTGCAGGAACAGCAGCTGGCAGCAGGAATCACCATCATCATCATCAACAGCAGCAGGAAAGCGGCAAAGCAATGTCCGCCAGGACAGGAAAAATGGTGGCTCCTGGCGACCAGTTGATTGACAGCTGTCAATTTGCGTTGCCTGTGAAGTGCCATGAACAATTTTCAACTCAATTTTGCCACTCCTCCTCCTCCTCCGCTTCGATGCCCATTCTCATTCCCATTCCCATTTCCCAGTTGGAGTCCAGTTTTGCGGCTAAGCCGTAGCAGCTGGACCCAAACACGACCGGAGCGAGGATTGTCTTCCGCCCTGACGACCTTCCAATCATCGAACAGGGCTAGCTTAAAGAGATATCGTCACCTGCCACCTGCCACCTGGCACCTGGCACCGGGCACCACTTTGGCACCAGCTTCCGTCTTTAGCAGATGCAATTTTCCTGCCAAAGTTCCCGGGGAAAAATCCATATGAAAGTTACCGACACACACGCACTCACACTTTGGGCTAATTAAAAGTTTGTCTAGTGCGGTCATGGGTCTTGGCCAAATCCACATTTTGACCACAATCCACACAAAAAAAGGTAAATGCTGCACTTTGGCACTATTAATATCGATGGCAAAGCGCTTCGAATATTGAAAAACCATATTCAAAGTCACTCAACACCAAAAATAACAGAGCATTTGGGTATTTGATTTTGGGAACTATTGGGTTTCTTTGAAATTTATGACACTAGACAGCATTAAAGATATCTAACATATTATAAGGATTAAGAAAAAATATTTATATAATTTTATATTCATAAATTTAAATATTTATATATTTTCTTTAATATTAAATACGTATGGTTTTCAATATTTAAAAAAATATAAAAACAGTAATGATTTATTTATTAATTAAGCTTGTTCATGAGCTAACCAATTTATTAAATCAACGCTGCGTATGCGCTATATTTTTTGTATACCCAAAACACGTATACGCAGTGTTATCTTTTAATAAAACACACTTAATATTATATAAATATATATATATATAAAATGTATATAAATAAAATAAATATGTATAAATATAAATATATATAAATATAAACATATATATAAATATAAATATAAATATATATATATAAAAATAAAAACATTTTAAAGTTTATATATAATATTGTAAGCCTTCAAAAAATAAGATATATATATATTATTCTTATATTAGAAGTGTAGTAACAGTATAATGTCATACTTTTTATACCCTTGCAGGGCATTATAATTTCAGTCTGAAGTTTGCAACGCAGTGAAGGAGACGTTTCCGACCCTATAAAGTATATATATTCTTTATCAGCATCAACAGGGAAATCTTTCTAGATATGTTAGGAAGAAATCGATTTTTTGGCCATTTTTGCAAAGTTTTATAAGGGGTTACATCATTAAAATTTTTGATTTTGATAAAAAATTGAATTTTCAAAATTTTTAAATGAAGTATGCAGATTTATTAACTGTAGAAAATCTTGCACGGAACAGTTTTCCGATTTAAAATTAATGCTATTTTGGCCGAGTTATGATATTTTTAATTTAAAAAAAAATCAAGAAGTTTTTTAATATAAAAAATCCGATTTTACAATACAAAATAATATTTTTCTAAGTCAAGGAATCATTTCCGACCCTATAAACCATATATATTCTTGATCAGCATTAACATGCGAATCTTTCTAGACATGTCCGGAAGAAATCGATTTTTTGGCCATTTTTCCGAAATTTGATAAGGGTTTACATCATTAAAATTAGCAAAAATGGCCAACAATTTTGATTTATTAAAATTTTAAATTTGGGTGCTGTTTTTTTAAATTAATAAAAACTAACACAAAATTGCTTTCCGAATCGAAATTAATGCATTTTTGGCTTAGTTATGATATATTTTAATTGTTACCTGCAAGGGTATACAAACTTTAACTGGCCAAAGTTAGCTTTCTTTCTTGTTTTAAAATATTATTTCTTTCAATTTCTAAAATATTGGTGAAATATAACAAAAATTTAATATTTACAATTAAATCTCTCCCAAAATATGCTTAGTTTCAGTTTAAAAAATTCCTTCATATCGCAAATATATATATATTTTTCGATACGCACATTTTGCTGTACCAAAATCCCCTATCAACCGACACCATTAATCTGCATTATCCCTGAGAAGTCATTTATCTAACCGCCGCAGCTGCCAGTTCCACTTTGTTTCATCGCTAAATGAAACAATTTAGTTAAATGGTCAACATTTTACGTTTTACGTTGAGGAGGATGGAGAGGGCTGTCCTCGTCCTTGTCCTTGTCCTTGTCCCTGTTGCGGTTCTATTCAGACAGGTTTCTTCTACCAATTTTTTGTTGTTGTATTTCTCAGCTGCTTTTATGCTGTGGACCGTTGTCCTGGCAATAAAATGCAATTCGCTTGAAATAAAAAAATATAACAAAAAAAAAGAGAGAGAGAGGCGAACGTTTAGGACTTTTGGCACCTGGCAGGCAACCCCGAAAGTGACATTTCATGTCCTGCGGAATGCGGTCCCTCCCCCTCACGCCCGTCAGAGGGTGGTTCCTGCTGCTATTTAGTTAATTTTAGAGCGTCTGTCTCGACCCTTGAAATATTACTTGGGCTGCTGCCAACGCTTTCCTTTTGATGTAATTGCGAGGGGTGGCTCCTGGGTCTCTCTGGGTCCCTGGGACTCCATCTCCAGGTTGGGTGTGGCGGCGGCTATTCATTGATTAACTGCCAGGACTCGCTCAAGACATATATGACAGATTCGGCGGGTAGCGAGGGCTGTCCTACGGACGACCATTTTCATTTAACATTTTCATTTACAGTTTTCATTTTCGCTCTCGTTTAAGGTTTTATTTTTCCCCTCTTCCTTTTTTTTCTTCCTCTTTATTATATTTTATTTTTATTTCTTGTGCCCACATAGCTGAGAGGCTAGCCCGTTGTTGTTGTCATCTTGGGTTTCGTTTTTGGCATTCAAAGTTGGAATACCTGAAAATGCTTGGTAAATTAGATCAAAGGACCCGTGGAGTACGTGTAGGCATTCACAGGGGAGTCTCTGAAGAGTGAACCCGGTTTTGAAGGCTTTTTATTTATAAAGTATCTTCGAGATACTTGGATTGTATTTGATTTAACACCTTGATAACCTCTGATATCTTATAGATATAGAGGTTTTTAATTAATTTATTTTTTAATAGCCTTGGCAATTATATGTTTATTCGTATATTAAAATTCACAGTCTTGATAATTAATTTTTAATATTGAAAGTTTTATATTTATTATAATTTTATAGCTATTATAGTAACATCATTTAACTTGACATTTAATTTAAAAAATATGTATTAAAAAGAAGACAAAATTATGTTTGGAATGTGTTTAACTATTTTGTATATATTTTTTATAAATTTCCAAATTACCCTAATAACTAAAATATTGCTAAATTTAACTCTTAAAGACTTAGCAAGAATACTTTATTAATATTTTATTTATTATTATAATTTGTTTATTAATTATTATTTATTTTTTGTTATTTATTCATTACAATTTATTCATTATTATTTATATTTATTTATTTATTATTATTTATTTTTTTATTTATTATTTATTTATTATTATATTATTCTTTATTTTTGTTTTTATTTTGATTTTTATTTATTATAAATTTCATTAGTCCCCTTTGGCCAGTACACACTGTACACGTGCGTGTGTTTGTGTGCCATAAGTACTTGGAAAGTCGGATTAAGTAATTTGCGCGTGCCACTTTCAATTTCTTGTGTGCGGCTGGGCTGCTCCAAGGTGCAGGAAACGCTGGCGGAAAAGTTGGAAGAAAAAAAATGCTGGGCACTGATGCCTTTCTCTACTTTTGCTTTTGGCTTTTCCCCTTTTGCAACCCCGCCTCTCCTCTTTTACCCCTGGCTTTTTTCCCCTTGGTTTTTCTCTTTACTTTGTAAAAGGCTTTTCGGCTTAGAAGGCAAAAGGAGGTGGCAGCCATTTGAATAAATAAATAATTAAAGTGTGTTATATATAGTACATAAATATATATATATATATATTTGATATTGAACACGTAACTGACCTGACTCCCTGCATAATATCCGCTGACAAAAGTTGATAAAAATAAAAAAATATATATATATATATAAAGTTTTGCCTCGCGACCGCGACCATTATGCAAATCAAGTGAAAAGGCGCCGCGGCGAAGCACTTAAGCCGTTTTGTCCAGGAAAAGCCAACCATTGTTGCCGAGGAAATCTAATTTCCTCCATGCTGCGCTTTTTTCCGGGACGTTGACAACCCCTTTTTCCCACATTTTCCACATTTCCACAACCCAAGACCAGCCCAGCGTCTCTATGCATGCATAATTCAAATGGACAGGACAGCTTGGCGGCTGGACAGGATCTGCTACAAGGTGTGGGAGGGGGAGAAAGAGCAGGAGGAGGATTTAAGGGACCAGGATGAGTAGGAGACTGCTGCTGCTGCTGATGCCAATGATGATGATGCCTTGCATATTTGATGGCATCATCTCGGTATGACCTATGGCCCAGCTCGAGTGTGTATACTTTCCTATGTTTTCTTGATATATGTATATATGAATATACATATATAAAATCATTAACTCAACTAAATGCAACTGGCTTCATTAGTGCAAATATTTTGTTAAAACTGTTCAAAAGGGTTTTTCTGCTGTGTCAACTTTTTGTTTGACAAAAACTTTCGTGGACTTTTGTGAAACGAATTTTGTTGGTAGTCAAGTGTACGACAGGTTTTAGGCAACTTATTTATATACCTGAAAATATTTTATATAAATTATAGAATAAATAAAATATATATATTTAATTTAAAAATTCAATTTTAAGAGAGCTTTTAAAAGGTATCCTACATTTAGAGTTTAGAAAATTCTTTACATAATATTTATATTTTTTATTGTATTTATTTATTATATTGCTTAAAAAATGTTAATATTATCACTCTTTTAATATTAAAGTAGAATATTTAAGTAAGCCCTCGAATAAAAGTGAATTGGTAATGAGTTTCAGTTGCAAATTAAAGAAATTATTTGCCAGGCAGGAAAGTTAATGAGTTCCAAGCGATTAAGCCGGAAAGGGGCAAAAGACGAACGACAAAGGACGAGAGACGAAAAGCGAAGGACGAAGGGTTTGTGCTTCGGCGTTGAATCAATAATTTTTGGTTGGCACAAAAATCATTTCGTTGAATTTTTGATAAGGGTTGAGAGCATGGCTCTCGAAAGACCCACAAAACATGAGCAACAGTTGTCGAGGTCCTGGGTTGAGTCCGACATCCTCAGTTCCCCCCCCCCCCCCCCCCCCCCAGTAAAGTGGCTGGCAAACAACAAGGACGATGTCAGGAAATAGTGTCTCAACCGAAAGGGGTGAGACGAACGGTTTCACGGGGGAAGAACCGCATCGTTTGCTCGTTTATTTGCTAACCAGTCTAAAATGAAATTAATTATAGTTACGCACAGTTTCCGGCAGGATCTGTCCTTCTCGCTACACCTATCTTTACCTCCCTCCATCCCTCTTCCTCTGCTTTTCTTTCCCATTTTTTTAAGCTTCTCTTCCAGGCTGTAGGTGACTTTGTTTTCTTGTTAAATAATTTTTATAAATATTTCCCTTAGCTAGAAATATTTGTATGTTTTACTTGGAAAACCAGGTTTTCCAATAGCCATTATTGCTTGGAAAATTACAGTGTAATCACTGTCATAACAGGAAGCGGGCACCCGGGACCCATCATCATTGGTCAGGAGAGTAAACAAAATATTTTCTCCGCCTAAGAATAGCCCCTTATGGCTGTGCTGAATTTTCCATAGATTTTCCCCTAGACCAAAACCCGCTCTCTGTTGTGTGTGTGTGTGTGTTTTCTGTTGCTGGCCCTTGGTCCTCTGCCAGCTGATGTCTGTCTCCTGGCCTGACCCTGAACTTTTTAATTAATACGTGCAAGTGCGTGAGCATCGAGCATGGAAAGGACTCGTTGAGCACACTCACACCAAGCCCAGGTCCTGGCCCAAAATGGCGGAAAAGGGCTGGGAGTGGAGAGAGCGGAAGGGGGAAAAGCGAGAAAACAAGGGAACAAGGGGGCGGGGCAGGAAAGCCGCAACAAAAACAGCAAAGCGGAAAGGCGAATCTCGTTTTTGGCCTTTTGCTGGTTACAAAACGCGCCATAATTTCGAGCTGTTAGCCCAGACACTGGCAGAAAAAAGGGGTTAGTTTTAAAGAAATTAAATGAAGAAATATTTGAAATTTATACAACATTTTCATTAACGATTTTGAAAATCTTATATATTATACAATTATTTTATTTATATAATTTATATAATAATATAAATATATTAAATTTTATATAATTATATTTTTTTGTAGCTTTTTTAAGCCCTTGACTTTAAAAATCTTGCAAGAAAAAATCGTCGAAATCTTTACGCTTACTTTTATAAAATATATATCATATAAAGATCATAAATTTTGTCCAGTGTCCCCATCCCCGCTGTCTGTATGTGTGCCGTTACGCTTTTGTTTACATTTTATATCAAAAACTTTTACGAGCTACAAAATATGCTCAGCCTGAGCCAAGAGCAAACAACTGCGGAGCGGCAAAAATAAATAAAAATAAAATTGATAGCATGTTCTTTAGGGGACCCCATCGTCGTCGTCCTGCGAGCAGGATACCCATTTGAATATGCGTTGGCTTAGTGGATATATGGTCGGCATTATTGGCAGTCTCCGCTTCCTGGCATTTTCAATTGCAATTATCGCTTACGAGGGATTGTTAAAGTGGTTAAACCAACGAGTTTACATTTTCTGCTTTGTTAATATTTAAATTTAATGGGGTTTTACTTAGGTTTTTCTAAGGTTTTTTTGAGGTTTACATTTTTTTAAAGCTGTTTAAGTATTGTGGGAAAAAACCTTAGTTTTCATTAAAATTAAAGAATAGAAAAATAAGAAATTATGCTTATTTTAAAAAGCAGTTCTAACTTCTATCTATTTTTTTTTTACTCCGATTATATCATTTTATATTAAGAAAATATCGATTAAAGGCATAAGCATAATTGAGGACTTTGTTTTAAAATTGTGAGAAATTCCATAAATTTAAAAGCTTTTAAATAAAAAACTTGAAATGCTGATTTTGTAAGCTGATAAAAACTAACACAGAAACGAATTATAATTAATCCTTTTTTGTGGGTTAGTTATGGCTTTTACAAAAATTATATCGATAATTATCGATTGCAAATTTGTAAAGAAAGAAAATATTTATTATATTCCTAGAAGCATTTCTTACCCAAAGCTGTGTTATTTTCAAATGTCATATATAAACCGATTCATAATAGAAATCCTGAATAATTGATTATAAAATATAGACTTTGATTTCTTCATCACTTATATCGATTTCAAATTTCTAGAGAATGCAAATATGTGGGATTTCCTTGAGGGATAGCATATATTATTCATTTCAAATTTAAAATAAATAAATAAAAATGAATAATAATAATTAAATAAATAATATTAAATTCCGTAATTATTTATGTAATTATTTATTTAAGTTTAATATAAAAACCGGTAGGTTTGTTTTAAAATTTCCGCTGAATTCGTTCCACATACAAATTTTTCGAGCACATACAAATGTTTGCCTTCATTCTTTAATTGGCTTTAACTTTCCAGGTAGTTTTCATTAAAGTCTTTCCCTCCGCCAAAACCCGCTTCCCCCCCCCGCTGCTTTTAGATAAAGAGATGTAACAGGTAATCGATACCCAACCGGGTGGATCTGTGCAGGATTTTGTGGGAGACATAGTTGCCGCGGGGCGAGCGGCCGGATGAGAAGGCTGACAGTCGGACAGGTGGACGCTTCAAAGGAGCCACATTGAAATTTTCACAAATTCCCAGTAATTTGACTCTCTCTCTCTTTCTCATTTTCTTCTAAGCTGGAAAATTATTGAATATGATTTCTGTGGCTTTCCAGGAAGGATATCTCGAGACTGACTAATAAATAAAATATGTTAGACTCGCCAAGTGAAACTCGAGATAGAGCTAGTGTTTACATTGCTCATACGCCCAGTAACCCAAGGCAACAAAGAGACGGCGGGGGGAGAAGCATAAAACCAGAAATCCAAATCAAAATCAAAATCATCCATCGCCCGAGGGGCAAGGCCAGGGAAAAACATGAAAAGTTTACCCCGCACCCAAAGGAAAAAAAAAAAAAGTGTCCCGAGTCAACCCTAAAGAGAGAGAGAGAGAGAGGGAGCTCAAAAGCAACCCCTCAATCTCATCTTTTTTATTTTATTTTTACTTTTACTTTCGCTTTTTTTTTGTTGCTTCCATTCACCTTCATCAAATGCAAAATCTAATGAAATTTTCACATATTTTGTTCAGCAAGTTTGAGACGGGAAATTGAGGCACAGGGAGAAATGGATTTTAAGGTTTCTCTTTTCTTTATCGTATTTATTATATAGTTTAGTTTTATTTAATTTTAATTATGTTTTAATATTTATTTATTATTATTTCTTTTTGTTGTTACTATTTTTTTATATTTTTTATGTATCTAGAAGGTATGTATTAATTTAGGTATTTCTTTTCTTCATTCTATGTTTCGTTTAATTTTGTTTTATTCAATTTTATTTATATATTAATATTTATTTATTATTTATTTACCTATTTTATTATTTTAGTTTTTATTTATTTATTATTGGTTATTTTCATAATTATTATTTTTTTATTTTTTACTTATTTTTTTGTAATGTTTTTTTTTTTTATTTTTTAATATTTACTTATTATTTTTTGGATTGTTACTATTTTTATAGCTATTATTTTTATGGCTCATAAAACTATCTATAAATATATATATCTAAAAGATCTTTGAATATCCCTCCAAGCCTCTAAAACTACTTGAGAATTCTTTGGTAACTTTGTGGAAATTTACTTGAGAGCTTGTTGGCCTGGGCAGCCCGGCTGCTGCTGCTGCTGCGACTGAGCCGGGGGAAAGCGATTGCAATGACAGATGCGGACTATTAAAGGTGAAAGTGGTGGGGCGCAGACACAGACAAGGCCTGGGAAAAAGGCAGTAAATACTCGGGAAATCTGCGCAAATTCGAGCATGTGTGTGTGTGTGTGTGTGTGTATGTGTGTGCATCGAGCCATTTTATGTTAACAACTTTGTTTGGCCCAAAGCGGGTACCCCACGCCATGTCATCATTATGTTCATCATTAACAACTCGTCAGCGTAACGATGAGGCCGATGATGATGTTGATTATTCCGAAGTGAGTGCCATATGTTACCCCCCCCACACAGAGAGAAAGAGAGAGAGAGAGGGAGAGAAAGGAGGAGGCAGCCGGAAAAGCGGAAAAACTGAGCCACATTTTGGTGGCAACAAATGGCTGGAAATCAGCCAAAACAGACGGCAACATCAAACGATGGGAAGGGTGGGTATATGTAGGTATGGGTATGGAGACGAGGTGAAAAACAAATCAGTTTTTTATTCAGCGCGAGTCGTCCTTTCTCCTTTTTGCCCCCCATAAAAAAAAGGGCAAAAAGCACTCACCAAGGAGCAAAAGTTTATGAACCATAAAACAGAATGGAATGGAATGCATAGGCATGCGATTTTTCGTCTTCCAGGTGAAAGTGCTTTGCATATCGTTGGTGGCTCCTTAAAATGCCGTTTCAAACATTTTTCAACTCAAGTTGAGCTGTAACGAGGGCGGGGGATTTCCCAAAAAGGAAAACCAGCTTTATTTATGGGCCAAGGCCCCATTGAATGTCTGGCTTTATTTAAGGCCAAGCAGGCACAACGAGGTCTAAATTAAAGTTAAGATCGAGTTTCAACAGGTTTTTCGATGCAGAGAACTCCCCAAGATATGACATTACATTTATTAATTATTAATTATCATTCTAATTGAGTATAATGGAGTTCTAATAAGAGAAGATTATTAATCAAAGTAAGAACAAAAAATATTAATAATTAATATTAAATATTAAAAGGGAAATTTTCTTTAATTTATTTTTTTTTTTATTTGCTAATTTAATTTTAAAATAAAATGAAATTAAAACAAAATAGTATGACCTTATTATTACTCACAATATAGTGTCATACAACAAGGATTAATGTCTAATCGCGGCTTTATTTATTTTTCCACAATTTAGAAGGCAAATTTCCTTAATATATTAATTCTTATTTTTGCAAATTTAAATTGAAATAAAATGAAATCAAATTTTAAAAAACGGTATGACCTTATTATAAGCCACAATATAGTGTCATACAACCAGTATTAATGTATTTTTGCGGTTTTAGTTTTATATTCCATAAATAAAAGTATATATTTTAATAAATCTCAACATATTTTAATCGCTTAAAAGATTTCCGGGCATAGGAAAAGGGTACGGCCTTGCGGAAATTTCACTCGGAACAGATTAACCCTAAGCCGTTTGTCAATTATCTAATGGCAAATGGAAATCGGGTAAAGCCATCGCTGGTTTTGCGATGCAATTTGTGGAATGCATTGGCTGGGAGTGCCATTTACCCTAGAGGATATTTGCTTCTGCTTGCCTTTATGCTTCTGCTATTGCTTCTGAAGAGTGTGTCAACAGTTTCTACTGCTAGTGTCTGGGCAACTATTGATTCACTTAGAGAATTTCGATCTTATAAAAATATTACTTATTATTTATTTCTTTCTATTCTATTTTCAATTTATTTACTTTATATTTATTAATATTTAAGTTCTTTGTTAAATTATACTTAAGCTAGTCACATTTTCTTGTGCATTTTTATACAAAAGTTCGATTGGTTTTCCTGCTTGTGTGCGGAGAGAAAAGTCAATGTTGGCTCGCTGGTCGGGCAACCGGAAACCGGAAGCGCCAAGCAGGCAGAGAAGGAAGGAGGCTGTCGGAAAAAAGGTTAAACTTGTTGCAGTAACTTTCCCCGTCTATATATAAATATATATTTGTATATACGATATGTTTTATGAGCAGCGATAAATGTTATTAACTTGGCTGGCAAAACTTTGGTAATTGAACGGCTGGGCGTCCCGGAATTAGTTGGCAGCAAGTCCGCCGAGAATTGGTTTCAGAAAGTTTTGTATATATATATCATCTATATATATCCCTGAACTATAAATAAAATGCAGATTTAAGACACTTAGGAAGATGCCATTAATAAAATAGGTAACAAATTATTTCTAATTTTTAAAAGAAGCTACATAGAAAGTCCTTCCCTGAAACCCCGATTAAAGTTAACTTCTGGCCTTGATTGACTCGCTTACAATTCCAGGGAAATCAGTTTCCTGGAAACACCAAAGGCTGTCACAAGCTGCGGGAAAAATTCTAGGAAAATTCCACAATTCCACACTGATGAATCATTTAACGAGCTAATGAATCGGTCTTACCATATGGGATTAATTATATTAAATATAATAAAATATATATATACAGTCTAAAAATGGAGTAAATATCAGTTAACTCAAAGGAGTTTTGGAAGAGGATATTCTGGCAAAGGCAATCTGATTATTGCCACAGATATGACCAAGAGAAATGCCTTTGTATTTATTATGAATTCGTCTTTAATATGCGAAAGGCAATCGTGTGTACAAATAATGTACACGCAAATAAACACGCACACACACACAATCGAAAAAGGGGAGCCCGGAAAATGGGAAAATTCGGGGGGGGGGGGGGGGGGGGGGGGGGGGGTTGTGCAAGTGGAAAGTGGCAGGTGGATAAATACCAAGGGGAATTGTTGCAAATGGTCACGGAAATGGAAACGAAACAAATCCTGATCTCGTTTTCGGCGCCTGTCACTTTCAGAGCACCTCCTACAACTCCAACTCCAACTCCTACTCCTCCTCCTCCTCCTCCTCCTCCTCCTCCTCCTCCTCCTCCTCCTCCCCCTCCTCCTCCTCCTCCTCCTCCTCCTCCTCCTCCTCCTCCTCCTACTCCTCCTCCTCCTCCTCCTCCTCCTCCTCCTCCGCCCCCTTGTATCCGTATCTGTGTACTTGTGTATCTGTGTATCTGCGTATCTGTGTATCTTTGTATCTGCTTTGCTGTCTGTATCCTTTGTGTTTTTGGCCTCCTTGCATTGCCCAATTTATATGCACAACTGTTCACAGTCAATTGCCAGTTGCTGTTCAAGCTGTTTATATTTATTTATTTATTTTATTTTTATTTTTATTTTTATTTTTATTTTTGTTTTCGTTTTATGTTTGTTAGTTTTTGCTTTTGGGTAAAGATTCCAGCTTTGTTTCATATATATGTATATAGATAATATATATATACATATAGAGAGTTTAAGGAGGCAAATTAGTGTCTTTTTGAGATCGTCTAGAACTGTTTTCCAAAATTAAAATAAATAAAGAAATATATATATATAAAATAGCATTTTTGGCTCTAAAAATTATTGAATATTTTCCTTTAAGTCCCACCATATTTTTAGTTGAATAAAAAAATATATAAATTATCAAGTTAAGCTTTGTAAAATTATTAAATAATTGCCTTAAAAACCAACCTTTTTTTTTAGATATTATTAGATATTATTAAACATAAAAAAATTATAAATTAGCAAGTCAAATAAGTGCCTTAAAATCTCACTTTTTTTTTATGAATACCTTAAGGATTGTTATCCTTTGCATGTGTGCGTTTTAATTAAGAAACCTAAGAGCTCTCTCTCTCTCTTTTTCCCTCTGCGAGGCTCTTGGCCTAACCCATTTTGAATTTTCCTTTGCATTTCCAATTTTATTTATTTATTTTTGGCCGCCAAGATTTATGCAAATTGATTGCGAGTCTATTAAATTTGCATATTTATCAATTTGTGCGGTGCGTGCTTGGCGGGTTCCTAGCTTGATTTTATTCTATATATTTCTATATATATGTATATACTATATATATTTGTTGCTTTTGTTATTTTTGTTTTTGTTGCTGTTTCTGGCTTTTGTTTATATATTCTTGGTGTTGGCTTTTGTGCTTTTTTGTATCTCTCTCTTTGCCCAACGTTGTTTGTCTTTGGCAACATATTTTAATTACATCCCCGGGCCCCGGAGACATTTCAAGCAAGACAGCGAGGATCCTGGCATACCGACACCGTGGCCTAATTAATAAGGATGCAATTTAATTAGCCAGGAGGCGACATCAAAGAAGCCCTGGACGATCAAATATTAAATAGGCGCAGAAACTAAACCAACTGTGACAACACTCGCCATAAGGCAATTACCATTAGCATTATCATTAGCATTATCATCATCATTATGGTAATTAAAATCCATCCTAATTGTAATGAGACGGTAGAGACAGAAAGAGAGATGCAAATAAATCTGCTGGGCATCAGGCTACAAGTCCTGCAAAAGTCTTGGCTAGAGGGATAGCTTGTCCCCCCTTTTGGCTAATGGCCTGGATTATCCTCAAACCGCAGGCTTCAATTATAGAGTCCTGTGACTGCGCCATTCCCCCCTATAATTTCATAATGAATATTTATGGATACCGTCGGGATATATGCAATACGAATACTTCCTGTTGGGATAAACAGTTCTGAAAAGAACTGAAATTTATTGGGTTCTTTCGGGAATAGTACTTCCCTTTTGAGCCCACAAATATTCAAGTTTTGAGAAGTCCTTTGTTGTGAGGCCTCATAATAAAATGGCAAGGTGAAATTGCCTTGAATTTTTAGCCAATTTAGCAACTTAGAAACCTATTTAGTGTTTGTTTTATGTCAAAAGATAATGGCATTAAGCACGACATTTTCCGCTATTCGCGGTTGTGGTAACAAAGTTTCGTAACCGAAATAGTTAACAACTTTGTAGCCAGCTTCTTCGGTGTCCTTTGTCCTTTCTACACATCTATGTGTGTGTACATATGTGGTGTGTATAATGTGTGTGTGCACAATGTATGCAATTTGAGACAGCTCGTAAAGCAAGAAAATCTATGCGACAATGCTTTCGTCTCCTCATTTTTCTTTTTGCAATGCCTCTGCCCGTTTTTCTTTTTCAATTTTCTGGGGGGAAAAACTAGGGCCATTAAAATGCATTCGCAGGGCAAGCATTGTTTGACAGCTGTCATTGCATGAGTGGAAAACCTGGCGGGGAAAAAAAGGAAAAAAAACAGTCGGGAAAAAGAGGAAAAACCAGGCGCTAAAAAAGGTCTATCTCGCACACAAAAACTAGAACAAGTGCCTACGAAAAAGTGAACAAGAATTGGTATTCAAAGCCTAAGGCTTCAGGAAATCAGACATTTGGGGTAGATATATCGTTAAGAAAAAATATAGAGAATATATAGAGATTAGAATTTCTCTCTCTTTGTTTTTATATTTTACAAAATAATTATTCCTGCTTCTTTTTTCCTGTTTAAAATCAACCATAACCATAACCATAATAACCATAACCATAATATGGGCTGGTGTTAAGTGGGTTTAATCCGGAATCCCGGAGTCGGGCGTCTGAAATCCGGTGAAAGTTGGCCCAGACAAAAGGTAATTAGCTTCGATTTAAAGCAGGTTGCCATGGAAAAGCGGAAAACTGAGGGCAATCATTGCAAAACGGAACAGGAAGGAAATGCTTAAGCTATGGGAAAAATCTCTTTTCCAAAAGCTGATAATAAATATTTTAACTGCCAAGATGCGGCTTTTGTGGATTTCCCAAGAACGAAAACAATAACTCACTCAGATAGCCCCATTTTCCTCTCGAAAATAGATTTTTCGGCTATATAAAAAATCTAAATAAATTATTTTTCTTATTTAAATATTTTTTGATAATAATAAAACAATCTGAATACATTATCTAAAATATTTTAATATTTTTGATGATTATATAAGAATAATAAATACATTCTTATATATTTTAATATTTTTTAAATAATTATATCAATCTAAATATATTATATTATATGTTTAAATATTTTTTGATAATTATAAAACAATCTAAAGACATTATCTAAAATATTTAAATATTATAAAAAAATTTAAATAAATTATCACATATATATTTGAAAATATTTTTTGATTAAATACCCAATCTAAATACATGATCTTACATGATTAAAAATTGTTTAATAATTTTTATAGAATCCTCTATAGTTAGGCCATAATTTCCCCTCTAATGTCCTTGCAAAGCGCTGAATTTAATCAAATAAATTTGATTTTATTTTTTTAACATAACCATTCAGTTCCATGGAAAATGGTTTCTTAAATAATTTCTTGAATGATTTCCTTAAATGGTTTCTTAAATGTTTTCCCTGGCGACCGTGTGACAGCACTGCCAGCATTCTCAGCTCGCAAACACACAGAAAAATATGCCAGAGTCACAGTTTTATTATGGCGCTGGCAAACACAGTTGGCGATGGGTTAATGCCATTGCCAATTTCGCCACCGGCTTAGCACTTGTTTTTCCGACACCCTTGTTCGCCATTTCCTCCGCATTGTTTCCGCTTCCGTTTCCGCTTACGTTGCTCTCATGGTCTCATGCTCTGGCCTCCTCTGTGTGTGTTCTATGTTTTTCTGGGCAGTTTTTAAAAACGCGTCGAGCTGTCAGCTGGATCAGCAGTCAGAACATATGCCACATATGTACATATATATTTATATATAAATATATATATATATATATATATATATATATATATATATATATATATATATATATAGAGTATGTAGTATATATTAGCAGCCAGCCGGATGCTGGCCTCCTGCAGCGTCGTCATCAAATTTTATGATCACACTCAAACACTCACGTGCAAGGACAGCAATTAATGGCTGCCAGAGCGGCCTTAATGTGTGTGTGTGTGTGTGTGTGCCTTATATCCTGGCGAAACAATTCCACCTTCCTTTTTTATAGTTGCCACATGAAACGGGGGCAACACTGTCACAAAAATGAGAACTAGAAGCTGCTAATTTCTATTGATTTTCAAGAAAATCCTTTGAGACAAACTATTGTGGCTTTAATAATTTGTTCCAGTGTATCAGAATATAGATAATATCCATATATATACACATACATACTTATAATTCATCAATAGTCGGACATTTCGATATTAATTCGAATGCCTGCAACTGTCAGCTTAAGTAATTTGGAAAATGTTTACAATTTACGCCCCCTGGCACCGACGAGGTTCGTCAATTAGTCTCAATTAAAGACCAGGCCCGGGCCCAGGCATTTGATTCTTCTCAGAGATTTTCCTCTACAAAAAAGGAGGAGGAGGAGTAGCAAAGGAGGGTTCAGGGTCGACAGGTTCAATCCCATTTCCCCCACTCCCATGCTTGACCTTTCTTTCAACTTGACGCCATTAATGGTAATGTTGGTCTTTGGGGTACATTTTCCAGCTTATTAACTCGGTCATTTGCAGTGTTTTCAGGTTTTTCAGTCTGGCTTGCTGCCGCTTTTCCTGGCCTTTCCTTAAGCCCAAGTAAATTTTTATTTGAGATTTCTCAGGTTTTATTTCCACATTTCCCTACGTCTTCGTTGAGTCTTTAATGTTAATTTCTTTTGGCAAAAAAGGAAACTATGTCCGCTTTTTGGTCGTCAAGTTTCCAATGATGTTTGCCCAGGACTCCTACCCACCACCCACCATCTCCTGCCACTGCCACTGGCAGCCCCATTTTGGCCCATTTTTTTGTGGTCTTTCATGTTGTTACTATACATAAATTGAACATTTTGCCACAATGCCGCACACATTTTGCCTCGCCTGTTGCTTGGCTAAAACAGCAACAGGAACATGGCGGGAAAAGCAAAAGGCGGGGGCGGGGAAAGGGGGGGACTGTGGCGGTTGGGAAAAGCGGCAGGGCTGAACAGATGGCAAACCACTCGACGCAGACAAGGACGATGTAATAAAGTTAGAGCCTGTCAGGCGGTGTGCCGCTGCCACTGCCACAAAAGAAATGCGGTTAGACGGAACGAAAGGAGATGCCGCTGTTACAGGGAGTCTTTTTGGGCAAGGCACAACTTTCAAGGGGATAAGGGGCGTGGTACTACCTACTACTTACTAGCTACTAGCTAAGGATAAATCTCATTCGCTTTGATAAAGAGGCAATTGAAAAAAAAAATGTATTGACTGTGTCACTGCTTTGATTTTTGTTTTTTAAAAGGAAAAAAATAATATTTTTAAAATCAAAAATAAATATCTTTTATATTTTTTAGAACAAAAAGTACCGAACTCTCTACAGAACAAAACAAACAGCTTACTATTTAGCCACCTGAATCTTTCGCTTACCACATAATGACTTAGGGAGTCATGCCCATGGACTACCCTGTTACACAACGAATTTCACACAACATTCTTTCGTTTGCCACATGAAACAGTCCAACTACCTTTATTTTCCAACCACTTTTCCTCATTTTCCCAAGCCCCCTGGCGAACTCAAAAATACAAACCTCACATTCCAGGGGCAATCAATAAAGAAGTAGCCCCGAACTCATAAATAAATGAATGCGCCTGGCTGAGTCCAAAAGACTGAAGAGATCCCGGGACTCGAATTACTCGACTAAGGATGCTGATGATGACGATGTAAGCCTGGTCGGCAGATGAAAGCCAGTTGCCGAAATCCGCTAACGAAGCAATTAGCAGCTGTTTCAGGTAAACACACAGCAGCACTGAGATTTATTGGGATGGGCGGGCTTGGTCTCTCTATGGTTTCCAATAATTTAAGTGCAAAATAAAATTAAT
The DNA here is from genome assembly GCF_030179895.1 of Drosophila kikkawai. Classification (NCBI taxonomy): domain Eukaryota; kingdom Metazoa; phylum Arthropoda; class Insecta; order Diptera; family Drosophilidae; genus Drosophila; species Drosophila kikkawai. Next base: position 13,202,925 of record NC_091733.1, on the reverse strand, counting down.
AAAATATAGGCAAGAGTCCGTAGAGGAATATAATATATAAATAATTTCGGAAATTTATATATTATTTTGTATTTGAAAAAAGGTTGGATATGCTTTTTAAGCAGTGTTCTCGGTGGACATGTGCTGTGCAGGTCTATCATTAGACTCGGAAAGAGCTTGCTCCCGTTGCCAAGGATTAAATGCTATCCTCCTACCGAAACCCAGAGAGTTGTTGCCATGGCTTGGGGAAGGGGGGTTTGGGGGGTTTGGGGGGGAGCTTATGGCGATGGATGGCCTGAGAGGAAGGGAGGAGAAGGACAAGCACTCATCAAAAGAAGTAGAGTCGTCCAACGAGGACCTGCGATAGACACAGGATGCGCGGCGAGGCAAACAAATTAGTTAGTTGGATTTTCCTCTTAGATGAGGGTAGGAGAGAGTGTAAACAAAATCCGTACTTCATTCAGCATTAATAAAATATTTTGGGAAACAAAATGAAATGGAGTGACATTTAAAAGTTCGCTTATATTTTAAAAATTTAATGAAATTGAAAAACTAAATAATATGGAATAGGTTTGGGAAGTACTAACGTGAAATTTAAATTCTTAAGCTGTTAAAGTGAAGAAAAAGACTCCCTCGTTCGTTATTGCTTGTACATTGCAGGCAAAAAAAAATGAAGTGAAAATAAAAAATACTCATAAATTTGGAAAAGGTTTGGGAAATGCTAACGAGGAATTTAAAATCAGAGCTCTTAAGCTCGCATTCGTTATTACTTGTACATTGCAGGCAAACAAATTAAATGAAATTGAAAAGCTAATTAATTTGGAAAACGTAGTAGAATTCCTAACAGGGAATTTTAAATCAGAGCTCTTCAGCTTTCAAAGAGAGACTCTCTCGTTCAATATTGCTTGTACATTGCAGGCGCAGTGTGCAAAAGAAAGCAAGCACCTGAGTAAAAAATCACAAAAAGCCGCATCTCTGGCTGCCCCCTCTTAATCGGCTCTGCGTTCATCCATTATAGCAAGAGACCACCCTTAAAAATAGAGCAAATTACCCTGGTCGTTCCATTGCCCGGCACTCCTTCAATTAGTATCAAAATTTAAATGCCATTTAAGCCACGGTTAGCCGAACTAGGCCATTACTCTGGCAGCCACACCATCGCCATCCGGTTGGGGTAATTAATTATGTATAAAAATATTCACCCCACCGACCGCCCCCCGCAGCACATCAATTAAAAACGAGCCAAAATCCCGCCCTGAGTCGGAGGAGGACCCTTCGGCTTTTCGTTTTCAGCTTCAAGGCTCAAGCATTTTGTATTTGTTTTTACATAAACAATTTTTGGATTTTTCATTTTTCGCCAGAGAGGTGGGCTTTGTTTTGTAGATTTCTAATTACGACAGCCCCCCTTGGCCGGGGATTTTGTGGGCTTTCCGCAGAAGTTCTTTTGAGACGCGGCTTAATTATGTCTACCCAAGGCAGCCAAGGGAGAAAATAAAAATATTAAAAAAAAAAAACAATGTGTGTGTGGGGGGGGGGGATGAATAAAAATTCAACAAATTGAAATTTGATAGAAATATTTATGTACGTATGCAAAAGTTGAGAGCGTGCGCAGGCCGGATTTGGATTGGGGCGATGCTTTTCCCCCCATTCCTGGCACTCAGCTTTCCATCAACCCTCGGGTGGCACCCAGGAGCGGAGCGATGTTTGTACAGCTTGTGGCCTAAGCTCGGGCGTAAACAACATTTTAAATTATACACAAAAAAAAAATGCTAAAATGTTGAAGGAAACTCTAGCTTCGGGGGAAAAGGAAGGAACGAGCTGGAACGCCTTTTGGCAAACAATTCAATTAATTCATTTCTGTGTGTGAGTTGCATTTTAATACTCATTCTAATTTGTTTTTATTTTAAGCAGATATTACCATTCATTTCCCTTAAGATGTGCCAGAAATCGCTGGAGATTTCATTTCAATTAAAAAGTTACCTAGTCTTCGACTTGAGACTGGGAGTTGGTAAATTGTCAAGGACCTTCTATGGCTTTTTTTGTAGGGGAGAATCTTGTAATGAATGGAATTCTTTTTTGTTAAATTACTGGAAAATATATTTATTTATATATTACATTTATTATTATGATTATTCGAATACACTTTCCAATCTCTTAAGGATTCTTCCCCATAACTAAAAACAGAACAAACAACAAAGAATATCCTCTGACTTCATAATAAAATCCTAAACAAAATCACAAAATTATATGTTATTCATTTAAACAAATACCCGAAAAACAGCTGGCATTTCTTGAATCTCTTGTCTCTTCAAATAATTTCCAGCAAACTCGAGTCAAGCGAGGAGAAAGTGATTCCTCAAAAGTTTCCAACGAAACGCTAAAGTTGAACCCAAAAATGAAGACAGAGACAGAGAGCCCATAATGAGGCAGGGGCAAAGACAGGGACAGCAGAAACAGGGCAAAACTTTGCCAGTAAACTTAATAAACTGTCTAAAATTTGAGTCGAGAGCTGTGCTGCCTGCCTGCCTGCCTGCCTGCCTTTGCTGTATATATTTTGTTTGCTGGCCGAATTTACTTTTGGCTTCCATTGTTCCAGGTAAACAAAGATTCTCGGGCGAGAGAAACTTTCATCTGTGTGTTTGCTCGGTCGCTTCTGCCGAGTTCCTTATCAAATTTTTCGTTTTTATGGCTTTGGCTTTAACTTGAGCTTCAAAATACAATTCAAACTCATAAGGGGAAAGCCAGAGAGAGGGAGGAGGCCCAATGAAACGCTCAACCACTAGGATTAGACCCTCGTCTCATATTTTACCTTTTTATTTATTTATTTTTTTTTTTGTGGTTTTTTTCTGCGGTTGGAAAAAAACTTTCACCGTAAAACTGTTCAAATATAAGTTGTTTTCGGAGGGAAGAGTGGGGGGAGTGAAAGTGAAAGTTTTTCAATTTGTTTATGCATTTCCAACGCAGAGATGAGTGAATTATTGCAGGAGGATTTGGGCCAAAAGTCCTGGTCCAATCCATCAAAAGGGATATCAGTTTTTAGTGGCATTTGAAAAATTCATATTCATATTTCACATTTGTGTTTGTGTTTGTATTCATTCACGTGAATTCATGCCCCCTCCCTAAATATCTGTTGCGGCAACATTATTGATGTTGATGGCGTAAATAAATAATTAATTTCATCACAAATTATACAAATATAATTGGTTAGTAACCCAGGATATATATATGTATCTATTCGCTTTATTTCGCTTTCAAAAATTATGAAAATGAAATGACAGGCGGCGATGATATTTCATTTACGTTGTGCCTGCTGCGGAAATGAGAAAGACGAAAAAGGGAAACTCACACTGCGGGGGGGTGGTGGTCGGTGGGTGGTATGAAAATCGTGGCAGTCCTTGCGGGAGGCTGTTGCTCTTGTTTCGCCATCGTCATCGTCATTGCCATCGTCATCGGCCGCTGACAATGATGGAGGAAGATTGATGCCTTTTCTGTCCTGCCCCCCAAAATGAGCACACACACACACACACACACACACACCGATATTTACAAATATATATACATATACATATGAATATATAGACACAAGAACATTTAGCTTTCAGCCTTAGACTTTAGTCAAAACACAGGGAAAAATCAAAATAAAAATAAATTATTTGCCTACTTCTTTATTTTATTTTATTTTATTTTATAAAATTACATTTATTCTATTTTATATATGCTTTTTCATATTATTATTTTTTCTCAGTGTCTTGCCCAAAGTTGACCAATTTCCCAGTATCATTTGGCAATTGTTGCACCTTCTTCAACGTTTCCTGGCCAAGAATTCTATTTTTGTAAGCACATGTGACTAAGATGGATCAGTTGTGCCTAGTTTTTTTTTTTTTTTTTGCTTAAATAATAAATAATTAAGCAAGCTACATAAAATAATACTAAAATAATAATGAAAAGAGAGAAATCTATGTTGAATACCCAAAGGAATTGATGAAATGCCAAGCTATAAATGATAATGAAAATAAATTGGCTTCATGTTCCCTACTCCTCTTGATGTTCTTTTTAATTAGTTAAACTATTTTCCCCCAGTGGCAGGCGCTTAGCAACTTCCAAATTTGCGCAGGACATGCAGGACACACGCAGGACGCACACAGGACATACACACAATGTGCGTAACAAGGAAATGCAATTATGAAGCGAAATAAAACAATCAGTGGCAATTGCTTTGGGAGCGAGGTCCTGCGGCTGTTGGCAAAATATTAATCACTTTGATGGCGGAATCAATAATTAAAAGGCAGAACAGAGCATACACACACACACACACACAGCTCTTGCAAATATATCACGCATACGACCCGTGCGCTGTGCGCTTTTCTCTCGAATTTCCTTCGCTTTCGCCTTCGTTACGTGTGCAGGTGCACGAAAGTTATTAATGGTTTTTGGCGGCTTACGCAATTTGTGCCGTTATTAAAGCTGCACCACCACCCACCCACAGTCGCCGTCGCCGCCGCCTCCCCTGGAGATGAGCCGCAAGGACATGCAACACGGCAGCTGTTTGCTGTTGCAGCAGTTTTCCTTTACCCTCTTTATTTTTCATTTTCCACATTTATACTCTATTTTTTTTTTTTTTTTTTGCAGGCTTAACTTCTCTGGGCAACAGGGAGGGGGGAGGGGGGAAGAGGGAGGTGAAAGGAGAAAGCTGAAAAACAGAAAACACAAACACAGCGTGGGCGAAAGTGGTCGCCGCAGACAAGTCCTTAATGAGAATTTCCCAGTCCAATCAGCCGTGCTGATTCCGGGAAACTTGCCTTTTGTGTCGATGCAAAAACAATGCGATTTCCCGCAGATACCGCTCAAAAGGGAAATTCAATGGGAAAACAGCCTAATTTGATATTTTTCAGAAGAAAAAAATAACTATCTGCGGTTAATTCTGCTGCCACAAAGGCCATGCGAATTACGATGAGTTTCAATTAAAGGTGAAAAGTTTATATTAAATATTTTATAAAACTTATTTTATTACTACAATAAATTAAAGGAATTATACAAATTATATATAATTTAAAATTTCTCAGGTCCTGGAAAAGGCAGGCACTACAGAAATCGCAAAATCACCTATTTTCTTGCTCTTTAAACCTACTTTTGAACTAGGACCAGTTGGGAATTATAAGACTCCATTCAAGGCAAAATTAAGCCCCAAAAGTAGGCAATAGTCCCTAATCCCATTAATTAAATGCTGAATAATCAAATCCATTTTGTTTTCTTTTCTTCCTAAAAACATTGTTTTAATTGTTTTATTTAAAGCATTTGTAAAATGCTAAAAAAAAAAAAAAACAAAACATTTTGTAAGCTAAGGAATGCAACAAAACCTGGCCAAAAATGTACAGGTATTTCTGGTAAAGAAACACCCCTTTCTACCAAAATGCAATTCAGAGTTCTGTTTTGATTTCATTTCTGGCCGCATTTGAAATTCGTAACAGACATTCCCTCATGGAAATGGAAATGTAGAGATGGCCATGAAGGCATCTGTGGAATGTGGGCCAAAACCAACTGGCACATATCTCCGGCATTTGTTGGCTCAAATCGAAGCAGAAACATCCCTGTAGGAATACTTCACTCAAGTCGATAAGTCTATTCATTTGAACACAATTTATTTGTATTGTTCATGAACAAGGCCAGTTATTTAGTTCAAGTCCACTTCGGGTTCATTGAGTGATTATAAACCGACTTAGAGCGAGCTCTGGTCTTTAAGAAATGAAATTATAATGAAATTCATGTAGAGGAGAACCCCTAAAAATATGTAAACTCGTGCCATAATTGAATTTTCATCTCGGGCTTCATTTGGCCCAAGAGCCCTGAAGCCCAGCAGAGCCCAGGCCCAAAAAAACTGAATAATTAAAATAAAATGCAAAAATAAAAAGCTCATTTTGTCACCCACACACACACACACACATTGTTCTGAGTCTGAGATTGAGTCTGAGATTGGTACTGAGATTGAGCCTTACGACTTGAGCCCCCCTGAGCCTGTGCCTTGATTTTATTTTTCGGCATTGAAAACTCATTAAAAAGTTGTAAAAATAAAACAGCCGCCTACAGCAAACCACTCAAAGTCTCATCAGAGGGGAAACCAACTCCTTGGCTTTGACTTGCTATAAAGAAGGTGTGTCGAGGAAGAACGAGTCAATTGAAAATGTGTAGTAAAACTAAATTAAGTTAAATATATAAATAATATAAATCAAGTTTCCAAAATCTTACATAAATTCTCATCTACAAATTAATATTACCTTTAAATTGCTTTCAGCGAGTAAAAAGAAGCTTGTGGCGTGTCGAGTGTGGTTCTTATAAAAATTATAAAAATAAACTTTCCAAAATCCCACTTGAGTTCTCATCTCTCAACTGAATTACAATTACCTATAGCTAGTGTTAAATAGCGAGTGGCAAGAAGCGAGAGGCAAGAAGCGAGTGGCAAGAAGCGAGTGGCAAAAAGCGAGAGGCAAGAAGCGAGAGGCAAGAAGCGAGTGGCAAGAAGCGAGTGGCAAGAAGCGAGAGGCAAGAAGCGAGTGGCAAGAAGCGAGAGGCAAGAAGCGAGTGGCAAGAAGCAAGAGGCAAGAAGCGAGTGGCAAGAAGCGAGTGGCAAGAAGCGAGAGGCGAGTAACAAGAGGCGAGGGGCGTATCTGTTTCTGATATAAATTATAAAACACAAAAACTTTCCACAATCCGAATTGAATGCTGATCTCTCAAATTAATTACTATTACCTTTAGCGAGTGTTTAATAGCAAGTGGCAAGAAGCGAGTGGCGAGTCACGAGAGGCGAATCTGTTTCTGATATAAATAATAAAAAAAAAAAACTTTCCACAATCCAAATGGAATGCTCATCTCCTTATCTCTCTCCCTGGCAAATTACAAATTAATTACAATTACCTTTAGCTTCATTCGATTGCACTTGACGAGTGGCAAGAGGTGAGTAGCGAGTGTGTTTCTGACATGTCCGCAAAGCATTTTCAATGCGATTGGTTTTTTGGTTTCTGGTTTCTGGGTTTTGGCTTCTGCGAAACTTTCCCTTAGAGCACCTGTCAGTGACGGCAAATTGTGGGGGGAAGGAAAACAGTTTCTCGGCGAAGCTCACTCACATAAATTCGGCACAGACTCGTCGTCTTTTTGACTTCAAAGGAGACTTAACTTCCGGCTTAGAGGGAGAATTTTGTAGATACAAAAGCCTAACCCCCTTCCAACTATTAACCAAGTTAACTATTTAAGTTCTTTCTAGAGTTTCCTATAGTTTTTCTTAGCTCCTTTTTAAAGCAGTTTATCCTGGGGGTCAGGACCTGCCCTCAAATGGAGTCAATCGCCATGCATGATTAGGTTTCGGGCATGTTGGGTTAATTGAATCGTTGGGCAGTCAAGCAGCCGGAAAGCCAGACGGACTTCGATTCCGATTCCGAGATGCCGTAATTTATGTGCATATTTACCTGCTGGCAAAAAATACAAATAAATATGAGACGAAATCACTTGCCGCAAGTGAGAGTGTGCGTGTGAGTGTGTGTGCCTGTCACGAATCGGAAAAGCGGTAGGGAAAACCGAAGCTGATCCGGAAAACTGTCAGCAATTAATTTGGTTAGTCGCGTTAAAGTGAATTAGCGCCAAGTCTGTAGGACATCTGCCAGACCCACATCGATACTCGCCTTCGCATTTCCCATTTCCCCCGTTTTTGCCATTTTCCCCCGCCCTCTTAATCCGTAAATCTTGCTGTCTGTCGGGAGGCTTTGATTTTCATGACGGCGTGAGGAAATCAAAGCGCACTTTGATGCCGAGCAGCGGGAGGATTCGTGGAAAAACAGGACCCAGATTGGGTTCAATGAGTCAAAGAAAATGTGGGAGAAAAATCTACAAGTTGTAGATTTAAATATAAAAAAAATATGAATATATTTTGAGATTTCTTAATAATAAAAAAAAGGTTAAGAAAGTTTCAAGTATTCCTCTCATGTTTTGGCTTTCATCTCTGTTTACTTTCCATTTCACCCCTCTATTTTTTCTCAGTGCATGGCTACCTTTGCCTAAGCTGAGCAGCAGCAGCCGCGGGCAAGTGCTCGGCAATGGAGCCAGGACATGCGTGAATTTAATTAGACTTACTCTCACTCTCAACGAAGTTTAGCCTGGCAAAAGCAAAGTTTTCACTGTCAGGAGCAGCAGCGTGATTACGAGGAGATGGAAAATCCAACTGGGAAATGGAAAATAATATTCGGAATATCGATCTGTGCAGTGTGCATTCGTTGGAATATGAATTTATCTCTTGTTATTTGCATTTCCATTAGTAATTGGCAAGCCAACTGTTTCTGTTTCCCTTTGGTTTTCTCTTTGGTTTCACATTCTGCTTTTTTTTTAATTTTTTTTTTTTTTTGCTCTGTGTAGAAAGGTTTTCCCGTAGGCCATGCTCAGATAATGCAGCACAAAGCTTCAACTTCAATTTCGTCCAACAAAAGACTCGGGCGGGCAAACAAAAAGCGAGGGAGTCTACACTGAGATAGACATTGTAACATATTTTTATATAAATATATATATATATTTATCCTTGTGCAGGTATGACACTGAATGTCGTTTTTTTTTTTTTTTACTTAAACTTGAAGTTTCTTCAGTGAAAGAACTTAATTGAAGCATAAACAAATAAATACTTATGCTTTAATTTAGCTCTTTCACATTCTTTCTGCGGTTATGACACTGAAACATTTATATACATATTATTGATATGTTTTGTAACAGTGTAAAGCAAACAATTACAGCCTTGAAATGTACTCGTAATCCATAGTCATCCAGTCAGGCAGTCAGCCTTCTAGCCTCCGCCGCAGCCATATTGCATATTTATTTTGTAAATTTTTGTTTGCATTTTTTGTTCGTCTTTTTTTTTATATATATATTTTTTTGTTATTTGTTTGCTGCAACACAATACAAAAAATATAAAAAAATGAAGACAGCTCAACACAGACAAGGGGAAAGTAATAATTTGATTTTTGAACGCTTCATCGTTGGTGGTTTACTGGGCGCCTTTGTGTCCTGCAAACTATGTACATTGGATTTAATATACCACCGCTGCCTGCCTGTGTATATACGCATATTGTGTATACGCCGGGGTAACCATCCAAAATAAAGAATGCCCAAATCCAGCATAACGAAAAAAAAGCTTATAAAAAAAAGCAACAAAAAAAAGGGGAAACTTTTAGCTTGGTTCTACCAATTTTCCGGGTTGGCTGCTCATCAGTTTTCGGCTTAGGGCTTCAGCCATGGCTCAGCCTCACTCGTTTTTCCCCCTCTGGAAAATTGAAAGGCACACCACACACACGCACACATACCCCAGGCACCCCAAACACAACACACACACACCCCAGACATTGATACGAATACGGCTTAAGTGGCTGGTATTGTTTTTACATTAAAATATCATTAATTTTCATGCCGGGCTGTGTGAGTGTATTGTTGCTACGCTTTTCCACTTTCACTCGACACCCCGCGTCATAAGTGTATGTGTATAAAGCCATTAACACGAGGCGTGAAATGAGCGCATGTGTATGCAAGAAGGGCCAGGAGCAAAGGAGCTTTTCACAGGATACTCTGAAAATCCGTCCTGAAATTGATTCAATTTTGTGGCCAGCCTAACAGGGCGCAAAATTATACAATTTTCGAATTTTCGAATATTCTCTGACATGAAAATTAAATCAATTTATAACAATAATGGCACTTACTGTCTCTTGTGTCTATGCAAATGCCGGAATTAATAAAAAAAATAGTTTAAAATTGACCTAATGGTTGTATGACACTGCCTTATTGCAATTAATTAATTTAAAAATATAGTATGACCATATTGTTTGACTTTTGAATTTATCAATACAAATTTCTCTTAAAAACTATATATTCAAATTATAATTTTAAAGTATAACAACAATAGTGTGACCATATTTTGCATTCTAAAATCTATCAAAACAAAATCGTTTGTTTTTTTTTCTCGCTTCAAAAACATAGTTTAGGTTCACACAAACTTGTACCATATTTACCAAACCTTTTAAACGTCAGGTAAAGTTCAAATGGCATTGAACGTTTCTGGCCAAAAAATATATATTTATATAAAAAAAAAGCTTCAAAACTATATATTAAAATTATAATTTTAAAGTACAACCCCAATTAATAAAATCCATCTTTACAGTGTCATACCGCTCAGAAAAACATCTCTAGCAAGCCATTTCATAGCCAAAAGTGTATATTTCCGTTGAAAAAATGGCCAATTTCGAGGATAGTCCTTTGTATGACAACTACGCTTCGAGCCGTAAGCTGGTGGGGCAACAATTTGAGCCAGTTCCTAAGCGAGCTGACCGGATAACATGTCGTCCTGGTCCAGTTGCCATTTCCAGGCATGACAAAAAACAGAAGGCTACAAAATGGGGACAGAAGGACGACAGGGACAAAACAGGATAGGCTTTAAATGCCGCACAGATAAGCTTACAAAAAAAAAAAAGCGAGACCAACTCTAGCTGAATAAGCGTGGCAACAGCCGATGGGCCAATAAAAAATCAAAAGGAATAAGTTGTTAATATTTTTTCGATTTGTTTTTCGCATTTTCCGACTCTGTGGGTGTGTGTGTGTGCGTGTGTGTCTTCTAAGCTGCCAATAATGACATACGCACACACACACAATTGGCTCCAAAGCTGTGCTGCGCGACGTCTGAGTGCCTGGATACAGTGTCATGCGTGTCCCCGTTTTTTTTTTTCAGCTTTCTTTTATCGCCTCCCCTTTGGCAGGCTTACACGCTCGGTTGCCCTGCCCCCGCACACACACACACACACACACATATGCCGCTCACCTGTCAATGTTGGCATTAAAATTTGCCTTTGGTATGACAACCCACAGGTGGAAGGAACATCGAGGAGATGGGGAAATGCACACAGCAAGAGTGAGGAAAAGAGAGAGAAAATATTTAAATGTATAGACATGTTCATTGCAATATTTTTTACCAAACAAGATTTTTAGAGATTTTAAAACTTTAACAAGCAAAAGAAAATCGTTCGGGAAATTTGTCAAGATTTTAAATCGATATTTTAAGTAAGGTTTATAAAACTGTAAAATTTTTGTTATTTTACTTAATTCTTAAACTTAATTTTAATTTCAACTTGAATTTTAGTATATTTCGAGTTTAAATCTTTGGTTATTTAACTTAACTTTAAACTGGCGCCCAACTATGGCTCAAAAAAGAGCTTATAATGTATAACTTTAATTAGAAAACATAAAATTACTATATACATATATCCTGAACTCTAAATATTAAATGTTAACTGATTGTTTATATAATTTTTTTCAACCTGTAGCAAAACAGCAAGCAGTAAACATGTTGGCAACCCGGGGTCAGGTGAGATGGTTGTTGAATTTCTGGGTACTTTGCTGACAGCCCCCCTACCACCTCTACCTACCTCCCCCAGGTTACCTGTTTTGCTCCTGTTTTCTTCCTGTTTTTCGCCTCTTTATTTTTGTATTTCTCTTTGTTTTTTTTTTTTTTTTTTTGTCCTTATTGTTGTTGTTGTTGTTGTTGTTGTGGAGTCCTGTGGAGCGGAGGAGTGTTGGAACTGCTTTTACGTTAACGCGATTTTCAACATGAATTGAGGCGAATTGAATCAGCGGGGGGGAGGGGGAGGAGGCCCCCCTTTGGTGAGCCCCGGCACAGCCACTGTCGCCACTCAACAAGCCCGCCAGGTAACTAGTACTAGGGGTACATGGGATCCGTTAAAAGAGAAGCAAAGTGAGCCTATTTTATGTATATTCTCCATGGTTATGCCACCAAGAACTGCAGTCTAATAACAAATTTAGCTTCAAATATTTCCTTTAACGGGACCGTGGTTGGGTGCCATTTTTTACAACAACTAACTCGAATTAGTGATTCCAGGTGAACCCAAAAATATCAATAACACACTAAAACTCAACTAACTCTAACCTTGAACCAAAACGAGCAAATAACACATGTAGAGCCCGCATTAAAATGCAAACATAAACAAACAAAAAAATCATTACAAATCAAGGCAGTAATAGAGAGTTGCTCGACCATTTTGTGCCCAAAACTGTTTGCCTTCCGTGGTATATTGGATATTGGATATCCTATTGGAAAAACCTATATCCTGGCACCTGCGGCCGATTTGCAAACATGCAGGCATGGGATTGATGGATGCCAAAAAGTGAACTGCACTGCCTACAACTTTAGCTACAGTTTGAGATTCAGTTTCTGTTTCAGTTTCTGTTTCAGTTTCAGCTGCAGGTTCAGCTTCAGGTTGGCTACATATTTCAGTTTCTGTTTTTATTGGATGCTGTTCTTTTCTGGCCTCGCCGGCATGAGTGGCTTTTGATATTTGCATAACATTGCCATGTGACGCTGGCAAGAGCAGGAGAGCAGGTGGTGGAATTGTGACAGCAATATAAAGTGATGTCGAGGTGATTCGGGGGCTAGGATCGAATGGCAAACGATAACGAGAAATAAAGTGGCTCCATGCTCGGTTCTAGGCACCTTTCCTCGCATTTTGGGCAATGGGAAACCGATGTTGCAATTGGATATGCAATAAAACCGAATTGGTGGCTTGAATTTGTACGCAAAATTACAAAAAGCTTTCATTTTTGGTTTAATGCGACCTTATTTTATATATCTTTTATATATATATAATAATTATATATTCAAGTTCTTTAAATATTATACAACTTATTATTCTTTAAATATTCTATATTGATTCTTTAACTTGGCAATACAAATATAACAAAAATATTTCACTGGAGAATTTGAATAAGAACTGGTCACACTGATCTCGTAAAAGTTTCTCTACTTATCTCATATTCTCCATTTTTATCTCTCACTCTCTCTCTCTCCATTCAACTTAAAATTTAATATTCTCTCACGCTCTCCATTTATCTTAAAAGTAAATATTCAAAACAAATTCAATGTAATACCTAAACAAGCGAAAATAAATCTGGCAACGCTCAAATAAATACGCCGAAAATGTAATTGGATTTCAGCTGTGAACGATATACAAATAATTTGCTTATTATGGATCGAAATAAAAATCGCAACGTAACGCGTTGAATTTTTATCAAAATTACTTTAAAAGCTGTCCAGGAAAAAAATACCAAACAAGTAGAGAAAAAAATGCTGGCAAAAATGTTGAAATCAAAATATTTTGTCACAAAAGTCGAGGTCGCCATCGCTACATGTGGCCATTGGAGGACGATGGAAATATTTCGACATCAGATTGGCATTTTGCGGCATTTCTGCCCGGAGCTCTCACTTGAAAAGTTCGAAGCCCAAAACTGCCCCCCATGTTGCATGCCACGAATTCATAAATATATATGTATATAATACAAAAAAAAATAAAAAAAAGTAGAGGAGAATGCGTGCCACCGATTATGCAGAAGAGCACAACCTCGTTAGTGAAATACCTGGAATGCCTGCTGGGTTGTTAAAAAATATATATAAAATACATGTAAATTATATATTAAATATATAAATAAATGTAAATTATATATTAAATATATAAATAAATATATTTTAAATATATAAATAAATAAATTAAATAAAATTTATATGGGAATTACCAAAATGTTATAAAAATTATGTGAGACGTCCAATGGTAATGAAAATTCAGTCAAATTAAAGTGAATATTAATTAACAATTCAGTGAAAAAATTCCTCGATTGAGGCAGCCTCCGAGCTTTGATTTTTTAAGAATTATTATTATATTCAATTTGTTTAGTATTTAAATTTAATTACAAAATAATTGCTTCGATTGCTAATTGGCTACATCTTTCGATGGAAATCCTTGGTAAGCTGCATTTCCTCAGCCATGTATATTCGGGGGAAAATGCGGAAATGCGGCGCAAATGGCAGTGGGTAACCCACGACATTCAAACGTGGACACAGATTTCTATCCTATCCATATATGTATTCACATTTCCCCGAGCTCGACCGCACATTCGCAAACATAAAATGATATGTGTGTTTCACTGTTTGACATGTGAGCCTTGCTCTTTGCCCTCTCCTGGTGATTCTGGCCATGATGATAATGATGATGATGATGCCAGAATGGCAGCTGTTTCGTCTCCGTTTTGTAATTATCTCAAGTGCCAGCAACAGCAACTAAATTAACATTGGGAATCAAAACACACAACTGTGTGCTGTCTGTGCTGCATTTTTGGTTTTTTCCCCTTTCTGGATGGATTCCCAGGGAAAAGGATTAACTCTAATTAGCTCCAGAGGAGCTCTTTGGAAGTTTCTGAATTCGTAGCAATCCTGCTCAAGGTTGAGTTGGGGTAGTCAAATATTTTTCACAAATTTTAAGCTTATATAATTTATCGAATTTTATTTGGAAATTCCAAGTTCTTGGGCTTGTGGAAATTGTTATTGTTTAAGACTTTTTTGTAGCTTGAATTTTTAAATTTCAATATTTCTCTTAAACAATTTGTAAAACTTAAGATCAATATATAGACATTGATGATGAAAAGGATTGCTGATTGATGGAAGGAATCCAAGGAGAGTCCTTGGATAGACAAAACTCCCAGCTCGCAGCTTACCATACGTAATTAGCCTTGGCGCAGGTCCTGTCATCGCTGCCAGTATTATTATTAAGCTGCCATTGATGAGTACCCACCCGATGACCTTGAGCCTGCTTTACCAACTGGGTGGTGTACAGGTGTGTGGCGAAGGTGTAACGTGGGGAGAAAGCCTTTACAATTCTTGACATGCATTCAGCCTGTGAATTCTATGCGGCACACTTGAATACACCTTTTGTGTGTGAGGCCACCTGCTTTCGGTGGGTGGTAACTAGTAGGTGGTGGGTTATGGAAGGTGGGTGTTGTTTCTCGATGGCTTCTGCCAGCCTTGCTCTCCAAGTACTGCGTTTTGCGGTGCCCTTAAGCGGACAATTTATGGATGGGTGCCATTTTCAGAGCAAGGAAGGCCACATTATCACTATGCTAACCTCAATTAAATATTGGGAAAACATAAACTAAGACTTATGATAGAGATTTAAGTGAAATCTGTCTTTTACTTGCTTAATTTATTTATTTATCGATTTTTTTTTTTTTAATAACATCTTTAAAGAAATTTCAATATTTTAAATTTTTGTTGAATTATTGTTGAATTGTTATTGTATTATTGTTAAATTATTGTTGAATTGTTGTTGAATTGTTGAAAAAATATTGTTTGTTGTTGTTTATTGTTGAAAAAAATTTTTCTATTAAAGCCTATTTTTCTCCCAGGAATTTGTGTATTCGCAAGCTTAACCTATTAGCCAGACTTAACCCACTCTGGGGTAAACATACACACACACACACTCACAGCCCGCGAGACAGGTGTAGCCTGGCGTGACGTTTATTTTCAGCATCAAATCGAT
The DNA here is from genome assembly GCF_030179895.1 of Drosophila kikkawai. Lineage (NCBI taxonomy): Eukaryota > Metazoa > Arthropoda > Insecta > Diptera > Drosophilidae > Drosophila > Drosophila kikkawai. Next base: position 13,187,557 of record NC_091733.1, on the reverse strand, counting down.
AGGATTGGTAACACTTGAGTGCATTTTCCAGCAGGTTTTTTCAGGGGTTGCTTGATGGATTGCCTGCCACCCCTTCGCACCATTTATTTCGTTATTTATTTATTTATATATAAACAACGGCTTCTCCTTACGAATTTACACACTCCGGTGGGAATGTAAATGAAATTACCAAAACAGCAAACGAGACTTGTCAATCACATTTCAAATCAAAGTCTATTCAAAGGACTCAAGTGGCGGGATTGAATTTAAAGAAAACAATGCCATTTCAATCACCAAAAAAAAAGAGAGGAAAGAACTTTTTGCCAAGTGATTTTTGGCTTACAATTAACCTCAGAAGTTAAGGGATTTGGCATTGAAAATAAATATATATAAATAAATATTGATTAAATACCCGAATTTCATGATTTTTGGCTTAAATATTTTGTATTTTCAAAGATCAGAACCTGCTGTGTTGCCAGGGCTTGGGGGTTGCCAGGATTTTCTGGGCCACTAATACCAATTGTAATCTAAATCCAGATCATAACTTACTTACAAGTAAGTCCCACAATGGGCTCTAGGTCTCAGGCTGTCTTATTCTCCTTCTCAGTCTTTGTATTTGCAAATCGAAATGCGAAGCTATTGTTGTTGCCGCTGGACATCGTCCTTGCCTGCGTGCGTGTGTGGGGAGTCCCCTTGTAGATGCGTGTATTATGTATGTGTGGGGGAAGTCCCCCTGGGCAATAATAACTTGTAAGTGCTGCGCCATACATGTGTGTGTATTATGTATTATGCAGGACTCGGGGACTGTGTCGGAGGTGCATTACTGCGAATTCCCTGCCTTCCCTCCCCCCAAGCCCCAAGCCAAAGTCAGTCAGAGTTGCATGTAGTCCTGGCAGTTCCCCAGCTGTTGAATGGGACATAAGTGCCGTCGTGCTTCGGTTGCAAAAACTCTAAGAGATTAGGGTGATATTTTGGAACCGGAACAGGACCAAACAGGACCCAGCAGGGACTAGAGTTGTTACCATAAAATTAATATTTTAAGCCAGCATTTTAGCTCAGAGAAATCTACTAATCGTTTATCTTTAACTCATATGTGCAAGGGTATACAAGCTTCAGTTGAACGAGAAGTTGATTTTCTTTCTTGTTCCCAGTCTTTTTTTTTTTCTTTTCTCTTTTTTTATGGCACTGCTTTCACCTGAAAGCGCTTGTTGACGCTCCCGTGGACAAGCGAAAGCCGCAACAAGGCATAGCGAAAATATACGCACGCACTTCCCAGGACATTCGGGGGAAAGGAAGGAAGCAGGGAAGAGAGCATCAGGAAGCCATGATAAAGAATATATGACAATGATGGAGGCGCCTGTGCGTCTGTGTGCCTCGTGTTCGTGTTTGTTTAGTTCGTGTCTGTGCCAGTGTGTGCTTGTGCTCGTGTGGATGAGTGACTGGCCCACTTCCGTTAACGACATTCGCTTCAATTTGGTGAATTAAGTCTTAAAGCGTAATTGAGTGAACATTTTCATTGAACCATAAGTGTGTGTGGAGCGTAGAGTCGATTTTTCAGTTACAGTTTCAGAGTTTCAGTTTTTTTTTTTTTTTCCTGTCCAGCGGAAGGAAGGGACAGTGTAAATCAACTTATCGGTATGTTAACTCTCTCTCTCTCTCTCTCTCTCTCTGTCTCTCCTCCACCGGAAACCTGGCCATGTGCCGGAAGTGCCACAGCCATTGATCAGCTTGTGTGCCATTGCTGTTCATTCTCAACAAGAAGTGCCTTTTTGCCACTTAGCAATGGAAGTTAACTGGCAGCAAGGGAATGCTTTCGTTCCCGCCTAAAAGATACTGTCATCCAGGACACAATAAAATGGAATTTCTCCTTTTTGGTTCTATTTGGGTTTCGGACAATGACTGCAAACATTTTATTACCTGGACAAGCCTTCAGAATCTGACGAAGCAGAAAAAATAAAAGAAGATAAAAAAAGAACGAGTCCTGCTCTCGTTTGAATTTTATATTTTAATTTAAATTTAATTGCATTTATTTTGGAATGCTTTAATCTAAAATAAAGTTAAGGTGAAGAGACATAGTACTCCGTTTCCGTTTACACCTACAACTGCATCCTGGCGGCGAAATGCAAATCCTAGCAAATTGCAAATACTGAATTCCCCCAAGTCCCCTGTTGACACACGTGTCGGGAGGAGAAGCCCATCATATAGGCATATAGGATATGGGATATGGGATATGGGAATCGGGGGGTTTGGCTATAACAAGCAAGCAGCAACAGTTATCATTATGCTAGGGCCAGCCAGTAGCCCCGGAGTCCTTCGGTCCTTTGCACATTTGCAGCTAAATCACGTACTCGGTAAATGTGCTACTAATGAGCGCAGGCAGAGAGGGCACCGAAGGCACACACAGGGTCAACACTGTTACAAAAACGGAGAGCTGATAGAGGTGGGACTATGATAGGTTTTAGAGGAAATAAATGTATAAATAAATATATGTATCTATATTTCACATTGAATTTGTGGTAGATATCGATTCATGTGCTTCACTTTATTGAATATGAAATAAGCATGACCTTAGGGCATGCATTCCCAATTTAGCAGGTGGTAAGCAAGAGATTCAGGTGGCAGCATTGTAGGCTGCTACTTTCTATATAGAATTCTGTACTCTTTACTCGCATAAGAAAACATGTAAAATTAAATAAATACAAACAAAATATACATTTATTATTGTACAAATTGTTTACAGTGCATGACAGCATCGGCAGCCATGGTGCCTAATGTCTCTGATTTTACAAATGATTGTCGAACGCCCCCGTCCCCCTTAACCCATACCTGGGGCGGCGCTCCCACCTTTAAGCTGGACCACACACACACCTCCACATTCCCACACACACTGACATTCCCAGTCGATTCAATCATTGTGTGCCTGTGTGTGTGTGTCTGTGTAAACAGACTCTAAAAATAAATGCTCATTTCTGTGGGGAGGCCAGGAACAATGCCCCCGTTGCGGGTTAATGCTGCTACGGGGGCTAGCAGGGGGTTAATGGTGGCCCTGTGGCACTACAATGCCCCAGCTACACACACACACACACACACACACATGCACCTAAAGTTTTCAACAATTGGTCCAGCGCCTGAAAGCAGGCAAGCCAGTACAATGGCCATTGAGACGCCTTTGGAATCAGAGATACCAAGTGCCAGGACTCTAATCAGAAGGCATCATATTTTTTGACATCAATCAGCTAATTGATTGGGAATATATGTATTAAAAAATATATCTATGTATATATATATATATTTGTTCTTGTTATGGAGTAAATATGTGCTTTAAGATATTGGTTTTTCCACATTTTCGAGTAGATTTGATTATTTTCTAAAAGTCTTAGATTTTTTGTTTAAAACATTATTAGCTTTTCTTCTATTTTAATACGTTTCTATGAAAAACATTTTACAAAAACATATTAAAAAAGAGGAAAACATTAAACATTTTTAAATTATGATAGAAATATGAAAAAATGTTTATAAAAAACATAGTAAAAAATATTGTTTCAAAGAAAATATTATATATGCTGAGATACTAAATAAAGTATACTTTTACAAATACAGAAAATAATAAATAATAAATAAATAATATTAAAATAAGAAGTAAAAACTAACTAAAAATGTAAAATTAATTAATTAATCATAGCATTAAAGTTTATTTGATATTTTTGGCTAGTTTTAACTTTGTAAAGGTATTTTTTACTTTTTACCAAATACATTTTTTAATAAAATAATAAATAATAAAATACTATAGAATAAAACATAATAAATATTTATATTTCAATTAAATACTATTAATATATATTTATTAAATTTAATTTATACTTTATTTAGCATCTTAGCACATTTAATAATTTGTTATTTTGAATTATTTAGAATTTGTTTATATATTTTTATAGGTATACTCTAACATTTTTAGGTATTTATTTGAAAAACAGTCAATGGGCACACTAAACCAAGCGTATAAATTTAAAAAAGCCAAGAAAAAAAAATTTTTCCTAATAAATATGGATTGCAAAATTTATAAAAAATTAAATGAAATCCTAAATTAACAAAAATCCTAAACATTAAATTAAATGCAAATTCCTTTACCCATAAAAGTATGCTTTATTTTTCAATAACCCAAAACATACAATATTTTCTTGTACAAAAACCAATTAATAACCAAGTAATGCTCTCCCTAGTGAACTCTCTACTCAATTGTAACAGGAAATCAAGTTTCCCCCGACAACTAATGAAAACTAGACATTTAAATTGTACTTACCTGGGCGCAGGTGACAAGCAATCGAGGCACAGGAGAAATCAACAAATAACAAACGGAGGCAATTGAAAAACTGAAAGTGAGACAGACTCACACTGAGACTGAGACTCAGACTTTGCCGTCGCTTTCGACTTGGTCTGAACTTTGCGAACAATTCAAAACTATTTAAAGGGAAATGGCGATAGAGGCGTGTTTCCGTTTCCAATGAGTTTGCCAAGTTGTTTTTCCCCCAATTGAAAACAAACTCCTGGGGAAAAGTGCCCGCCAAATTTTCACAGAATTTTTGATTGGATTTACTGGGTAAAGTGAGTTGCCAGCATTAAAGCGAAAAGTAATGTTTTGCGAGACACCAGAGAATTGTAGGTTAAACTTGGGCTTTGAAGTAAAAATCGCAAGGGGAGTTGGCACATCAAATTCGTTAATAAGCGAATTTTAAATAAATTAAATCATATGAATGTGAAAACTCTTCGAATTCATAGTGAATGAATAGTTTTTGCTCGTTTAATGTATATATTTTTGAGGAGAAAATATAGTTGATTTGTTTATTGTTGATTTACACCGTGTGTGGCTTTGTGTGGCATACAATACATACGTAATTAAATGCGGATAAAAGTCCTTCACTTAAAGGTAAATAAATGTACTAAATATATACTAAATTGGGGGTAAATGCTATGCAATTTATTTATTGCACTTTGGGGGTTTTGCAAATTGCATAACAATTGCCCCGACAAAACATTAAATGGCAACAATTTTTTTGGCCAAATTGGAGGCCATTATTAAGTGCATTGAATGGAAATTATTTTAAATCGAATAATAATAAAAAAAAAAGAGATAAAAAATATATAATATAAAATGTAATATAAAATATAATAATAATAAAATAATATATAATCAAATTTTATAAATTTTAGTACTCACATGATTGTTTCTGTTCTCTCAATTTGGATTTCCTTGGCGGTTTAGCTCTCTTTGCTTTCTGCTTTTGCTTTGGGCATTTAAACTTGCTCGGTTACTAGCCGATATTAGCTGATATTTTGTGTTGATATATAGTATATAGTATAAATCATCTGTTGCTTTTCAGGTTCTGGTTCCTTCCTCGTTCTCCTCCTCCTCTCTGGGGCTAAATATCAGGATAGGATCAGGTATTTATTTGGCTTTCAAGGCTTCCTGTTTAGGTTCAGGTTCGGTTTCAGGTTCAGGTAGTTTGAGTTTAGCTTCTTTGATAACTATTGCATTTTTGTATATATATATTTTTGGTTTTAGCACGCGACAAAACAAATACAAGTTCACGTTTCTTTGACACAAACACTGATCTTTGGCACTTTCAAAAAAAAGTATATTGTCTTGACTTGTTGCATGGGTTTACAGTTTCGCTTCTGCTTGTGCTTTCTGGTTTCTGCTTTCGCTTTTAGTTGCTTGGATGCTTTGGCTGCTCTCCTGTTGCTCCTTGCTGTGTGTGGCTCCTTGCTGTTGCTTCTGCTGCTATTTGAGAGTCGCACAACCGTTGGGCTTGGATGTTGAACAGCATCTGTTGCTCCGCCGCTGGCCGACTGACGAGGACACCTCGTGTCGCTCGCTCGCTTTCGACTCGTCCTTACGCCCCGAAGGACATCTGCCACCCCAGCCCACGCACACACCCTCCTCCCCCAGCAGCAGCAGCACCCACAGGCACAACAAGTGGAAAGTGTGTAACTGTAACGTCGACCATGACGACGACGCAGCAACAGTCGCAGCAGCAGCTGCTGCGAAGACACCAGCAACAGGCTTACGTGGCCAGCACCAGGTGTTGCTCGGGCTCGGGGGTGGCTCTGGCCCGAGTACGAGCACGAGTACGAGTTTTGAGTCCGAGTATGAGTACGAGTATTCGAATCGCATTTGCATTCGTAATTGTATTCGTTTTGGAGGGGAAATCGCTCAGCTCAGCTCTCGCTGAATCGCTGACTGGAGGGGCTAAAGAACACGCTGTTGCTTCTGGATTGAGTTTCACTCACTTGGTTTTCGGGTTGTATATTGAAGGGAAAAGTCCGGATACCCTCAATATCATATTGAAATTATTCGAAAAATTAATTTTTCGAATTTTAAAGAATCTGAAATTATAAAAAAATAAAAAATAAAAAAAAAAGCATTATTATAAATCGGATATAATCAATGTTTAGTTTGATATTATATATTATATCAAAGATATCATAAAGTTTGACGTTTCGAAAATATCGAAAATGGAAATATCGAAATTAATTGTACTTTACGTTAAAATATCGATATTATTAGGCAGTATCCATATTATATCGAATAAATCGTCAAGTTTGATATCACGAATTTGGAAATATCTAAAGAATAGTACTAAACGATAGAAATATCTATATAATCAGTCACTTGGTCACAATTCGGAAATATCATTACCGTAATATTAGTATTATTTATAAATTATTAAAAGGGAAAGTTGGGTCCACATCATATTACAACGAAAATGTCGTTTGGTTTGATAAATGAAAAAAAAAAAAATATATTTTATTTTTAAATATTAATATTATCAGACAATAATGATTAAATATATATCCACAACAAAAGTTTAGTACTCTCACTATATAAATATATATTTTATTTTTAAATATTAATATTATCAGACAATAATGATTAAATATATATCCACAACAAAAGTTTAGTACTCTCACTATTTTAGCGAAACGGCTGGGAATATTTTAATGTAACAAATATTAAAATGTTATGCGATAATGTCATTTTCATATGCTTTTATTTACAATCAGAAATTTAGCGTAGTTTATTTTTTATTTAATTTTAATAAAGTGTCGCACGCGAAAGGTCGCACGCGACAGTTTTAATCATCATACTTTGCATGTAATTTTTTACTATTTAAGTAAATTAGAAGATCATATATCCATTTTATTTCGACTTTTTGCATTCTTCTTGTGATGTTAGTAAACAACAGTCAAAGCATAATGCATCGGTTTGGATGTAATTATCAAAAGAAAACAGGCCCATTTTTATGATGTTTTTCATCAAAATAATGAAAAATCGTGTTTGCGCGAATATGCATTCGAATATTTCGAAATTTGTTTAGAATATGATAAAGCCCTTCAAATTTAATCAATTGACCTTTTCCTAATGTTACTATGTTGGAAAAAAACATTTTAGAGAAGTTTTAGTTTTTTGGCCGCGGTTGACATTTCTGTGGAAATGCCCATATATTATATTTCATATATATATCGACAGGACAGGAAAGTCTTGTATATAGAAAAATATATTATCAAAATAATTACTATTCCAACATATTTAAATTATTCTAAATATAAGGTTTGCCTTGATATTTTTAATAGAATATCGTTTTATCGCGCATATATTGCAATATTTAAAAATATCGATACGTATAGACATATATACATATATATTATCTGCCTGCTAGGACTATGTCCCATCAATCGCTGAATAGGCCCAGCTGAAGGCTACTGCCTGCTTCCATCGCGTCGGCGGACATCGGATGTCTGATCATTTCGATTGGCGAGCGATTGAAGATGCGGCAGACAGAGACACCTGCCGGAAGGGGAGGGGGGGAGGAGGAGGAGGAGGAGGAGGAGGAGGAGGAGTAAGGATGCGTTGCTGCTGCAACGCCTACGCCAGCGGCTTACCTGTTGGACTCAAGCGCCGTACGGGGCGAATGCGCAATATGCATTTGGTCAACAGGTTAGCCTTGAGCCACAGGAGAGCCAGGAGCAAGGCCCCGAACCACCAAGGACACAGTTTCGTTTGCCGTTGTTGAGGGGACATTCAGCGCATGCCCCAGACGCGAAGGCGAAGGCAAAGGCATCGAAATAGCGGCGGAGCGGTCTCGTCTCCGCCGTGATTGGTCAGTGGCATTCAGCGGATCGGTGGTGGATTTTGGCGGGGCAATCGCCGAATCTCAGCGTGGAAGTCTTTGGCTTCGGAGGAAGACTTCTTTCAAGGAAATTTGGCCATAACTTTGACAGAGTTTTGCTGCGATTTGTAAGAATATATATTTTAAATATAATTTATTAAAGTTTGAACAGGTTGCTAAAAAAACATCGATTCATGTGGACTTTATCGATATTTGCTGCTGCAATAAATCGATAATTTATACAAAATATTTGAAAAATATTATCGAAAAAATTAGTTGAATTAAAACTTAAAATTGGTTTGAATTTTTTAAAATTTGTTGAAGGCAGCTTTGATAGCTTTAAAAAGTCTAGCGATATTTATATCAATAGATTTAAAATGTTTGAATTTTTTATTTTAAAAATTTGTTTATTTTAAATGTCTTTATTATATTTTAATTATTATATTTTTTAATTTGATTTATTCCTTTAATAACTTATATAGAAATGAATAAAAAATAATAAAACAAAATACATTATCGATTAAAAATATTAAAATTAAATGATGTCTCAGCTTAAAGTATTTTTTGAGTATTAATACTTCTTATCTAAAAAGAATATAATATTATAAACCTTGTTTAACAATCTTAAACTTTGCTAAATTACTCCCCTGATTAATAACTTAATAAATTACCTATAAAAAATGAAATATTATAAATTATTCAATTTTTTAAAAATTTTCCTAAACAAATTTAAAATAATACAACTAAAAAGATGTAATTGCAGACTCATTAAGGATTTTACGTATCCTGGAGCAGCCTCCCTTTGGCCTTAGACTGCAGTTGCAACACGCAACTCGCATTACACATCCGACCCGTTGGCCATAATTTTACGACTTTCTGCATCCGCTCTGGGTTCCCCCGTCCGGGGTATTATGTTCAATTTTATGTGTGTACCCACGCCTTGGCAACAGGTCAAAGTGTGTGTCCCCTTGGAGGGTCACTAAACAAAATGGGACTTGGAATTGGGGGAAAGGGAGTGGATCTGCGATTAGGCTTGGGAACTGGGAACTGGTAAGTAAGGGAATGCATCGGAAAATAGTACGTGAAGCATTCTCATTGCCATGACAGCCAATTGTTAGCCGCATGTGTTGAATCGGGAAACGAGCCACGTAAACACCTGAGCCAACTGAACTGGAAACGGTCCAGTTTTGCCGCCTAATTGGATAGGTTACACAACACTTGATAGGTTGATGGGGGATGGGGAATAGAGGGGGGATGCCTGGATAGAAAGGATGTTGCAGAAAAAAAATGATGCCCTTAAAAAAGGGGAGGAAAGAATGCAAAATCAGTTGGCAAGGAGCAAAGAGTCCTTATTCTGTCTTGGGTTTATAATTTAAATAAATATAATATGTATTATATAAGCGAAAACATAGGATATTATATATTTTAAAGCCAATCAAGGTATTATATTAAATATTATATATTTAAAAATATAACTTCTTAGTATAATAAATTATTGAACCAAAGAAAAATTAATCACATATTAATTGATTAACAAAAAATTGAGTTAAAAATACTATTTTTGTTCTATAATAAACCTTAAAAAAATGCAACACAAACATTTATATTAACGGGAAAATACTCCCAGTAAAATATTCTTAGTAAAAACTACGGAAATCCCTATATATCCTTGATCCCTTTCCCTCTCTATCCATTGGCCCTTCAGCAAATAAGACAACCATATATTGTAAATGCATTAAAACCTGATCTGGGGTCATAAAAACCGTCTGCCAAATGCCCATTATGCACCACAGTCACTCGCACAAAATATATATACAGGCTAAAGGCCACAGGATACGGGCTACAGGATACAATATATCCGTAATAGATGCAGATGCACAAGCCGAATGCAAATACATTTTACAGGCGCAACATATGCCCATGCAAATGCAATTCGTTTTCCATTCAGAAAAGAAGAAGAAGATTTGTTATGACCAGCAAGTAAATAATATAAATGCCAATAACATCTGTATATATCTGCTGTATTGGGAGAAAATGTGTAGCCGAAAAAAAATTATAAAAGACTTTAATAAAAACAAGAACGGAAGCTAACTTCGGCACGCCGAAGTTTGTATACCCTTGCAGATTGGTTTCGATGTTTATATTATAGATTTAAATGCTGAAAACACTCACAAAACAGAGTTTCATTACATTTTACCTATACATATTATGTTTACAGTTTGACAGTTACAGTTTTACATTCCCAGCTTTATATATTTTATACATTTACCGATCGCTTCTATGGCAGCTATAAGATATAAACAGAACTAAAAGAACTACCTAAAAAAATAGTTTTAAGCAAATGTTTCCGATTTGAAACTAGATTTTGTATTTACTGATCAATTTGAATAATAAACTATGTCCATCGTTCTTCGGTCATCTTCCTTCTTGTGATCACTGCAACTCCTGGGCCTGAGACTGGGACTGGGACTGTAACTTGAACTGGAACTGAGTCTGAGTCTGGGTCAGTACGGTATTGGAGGTCGATGGCTCTCTCTTCAGATCCGACTGGGCTTGCGAATTCAGCGCGATCTTGCTAGGTACTATATTCTCCGAGGCGAAGGCCTCCCTGAGGGCCACACGATAGTCGCCAGAGTAGCGCATGTGCTCTAGGAGGCGGCCTTGGCTATCAATAACGTATAGATATTGCAGCTCCCGCTCTTCGAGGGGCTCGGTGGAACTTGGCTTGGACTTGCTCCTTTGGCCCTGGTTCTGACCCTGCCCCTGACCCTGGGGCAGAACCTGTACGCGATCCTTCAGCGCATAGCCGCCCAGTATGAGCTCAGGAAAATTGTTGATCGGTGGCACAAACACATTAATGCGACTCTGAGACATTTTGCAAGAGTTTGGAATTAACAAGCAAAATTTTATTAATTATTTGAGAACAAAAATCAAAGGAACGTGCAACACACAAACAAGGGAAAATACAAACGAAAGTCCAATATTGACTGAAAGGCCACAGCATGCCTCAATTCCACATTAAATTGTATTATATTGTACAATAGAAAAAATAATAATAACTTTAGCTGAAAATTAATAAGCTGACAATACACAGGCCTTGCTTGTCTGGTTACAATTTATTTATTAGTATTTTTTTAATATTTTTTGCGCCCTCGGCATTTGCAATTTTAATTAAAACAGCAACTAATTTGATGACACACAAGCCTCCTCTACGCTCAAGCTCATTATTAATATTCTTCCATCAATTATTTGTGTCAATAATTAATGAGATACATATGTGCTGCATTTGATCAAATAATATCCACACTGATTGCCTCTGACAGTCATAATTTTGGTCTATTGTGTTCGTTCGTCCTGTCGGCCTCGTGTTTATTTACACATTTGCATTTCCGACCAAATTACGCGGCATTTTGGAACTAGCAGCGAGGGCGGATTGAGGGTTTATAGAAGAGGAATTGGAATCCAGGAAGAACAGAGTTTCTTTCGCGAAGTTTGCTCAGAAACTCTCAGAGAGAAACGAAGCTTTCGTTCGCTACTTTGCTTTTCTCTCTCTCCGTTTAGTTGTATTGGAAGAGAAGAAATACACGACTCTCTCAGCAACTCTCATTTGCTACTCTTCTTTCTTTTGTATTTTTAAATTAAAAAAAAAATACTCTCTCGTTCGCTACTTTGCTATTTTTCTCTCTCTTTTAATTGTAAATAAAGAGAAAACTCTTAGAGCGAAACTCACTCTATTTATTATTTTCTCTCGTTCTCTATTTGTTGTAGACAAATCTATATTATGTTACATTTTATAACTTAACTTCCAAACTAGTTGTATTTACATTTTTAAAACTTTTGAGTCTGTCGTCTTTCATATTTGTTAATATAAATTTAATTTCTGATGCTCAAGCATGTTTCCAGCTCGTCAGCTTTATTTTAAATTAAAAAATGTCTCTAACAATTTAGGGTATTATTATATTCTAATATACTTTGTAGATCTTAATGTTAACTTTAATTTCGTTAAAAAAAAAAAACAAAAAATACCTTTTAATTTAAAACTCTTAAAAGGTAGATAAAAAGTTTCTCTGTAAAACTCCCAATTTAAACAATTGATTTGTGTGTCTTTTCGGTAAAAGAGTGCAACTTTTTTTTTTGTAATTGACATGCCACAATGTTGATTATGCTTTTTGCCAGCTTGCCCGAACCGAGGTCCTCCTGTCGGATTGGATACATCCAGGGACAGGGACAGCGTTTATCGAATTAACATGTGCGCGAATGCACAATGGAATCGAATGTCGCGGGCGGCTGCTCCTTGGGCAGGACGAGTAGTAATTGAGTCAGGACACAAATCAAAGTCCAGTACCGCTGAGGCGCCTTTAAGGATAATTATAGGAAAGCCAGGGAGGGAATCGCATCAAAGCAAAAACCAGTAAACTACGCGGTCTAATGTAGCCGCAATTATCTATGACAATATATAGCGGCTCACATATCGTGTATATATTATATAACAGAGATTGAATTAATTAGAAGGACCTCCGCTGACAATTGTATTCGCATTAAAGGGCAAGGACAAGGACAAGGGATCCGTAGAAGGAATAGTACTAATATTAATAATGATATTTAATTTAATTAAAAATTTAACTGTATAAAAATATTAATAATAATAGTTTAATGTACATTTAATTTCTATTTTAACTGTATAAAATTATTTATATTAATAATTTAATTTAAATTTAATTTAAAATTAAACAGTATAAAATCTCTTTTTTTTAATTTTAATTTAAACTTTATTTGAAATTATCTTAAAAACTCTTTTTAGATCTATAATTAAATCTTTTAATTGTTTTTAGGGTTCCAAGTTTCTATTTTTAAATTGTCATAAAAAATTTAAAATATATTTAAATGTTTTTCGTAAATATTAACTTTAGAAACATACATATATTTGCTATGCCTAGGGGCGACAGGCGCCAATTATGAGCGACAAATGAGTGAAAAATAACATCCTTTAGACCCCTGGCACATCCTTTTTCAGTGGCACGGCGAAAAACCACGGTCAATGTTTTTCACAAAGCACTAATTGGACACTCTTATGGCCTGGACAAAAACATAAACAAAAACAAAAGCAAAACAATAGCAACAATAACAAGGCGGGGAGGGACCGGAGAGCGGAGAGAAGAGCCATAATTAATTGGATTTGGTAAACAATTTGTACAGTTTCATTTTCAGGCTAAACGAAGTTAGTTGCCAGCAAAACTTTCGCAAAAACCCACCGACCAACCGACCGACCAGCCGCAAGTGCAGATAACCGCAGAGAGTCCTGCCGGCAGGACAGCATCTCTCTCTCTATCTGTCTCTCTCTGTCTCTTTTACTCTGCGTGTTATCCTGCGCCACGCAATGCACTTATTAGCTCCACATATTTTGAGGTAATATGCCAACCAAACCATCAAAAATATTTAATCCAAAATAATTTTAATTGATTTTGGCAGAAGGGCAATTAAAACTAATATAGAATTTATATATAAATACAAGTGGTATAAAAAAATATAATTTATAAATACTATAAATAAATATTTAAAAATAAATCATTACTTTATTATTAATTATTTATTTATGAATATTTATTTATATTATTTCATAATTTATATTTATATGTACTACTTTTATTTTTTTCTTATATTTATTTATAGCATTTTTTTAATATTAATATATTTAGATTCTTACTCATAATTGCTCTTCTTTTATTTACATACAAATAATAGGAAATATTACACCAATTTAATTTCAAATTAAAAGTATTAAATAAATGAATACAATTAATATTAAAATAATTAAGTCAAGACTTTTGGTACTGGGAAATCCTTCACCTAGCCAGAGTTTTCCCTGAAATACTGGAATAATCAGGGCACTGGTAGTTCTGGTAAATTGTACTTCTTAACTTGAGAACTATGCAGAGTATTTTCTTATTAATTTATTGTTATTTTCATTTTTTGTTTTTAAAGATAATCTGAATCTGGTTTTGAGACCACAATTTGATTAGGGGGATCCCAGGAATTCTGGCTGCAACTTGAGAAAATAACAGCCAAGGGCCAGCCAGCCAGAGAGTAGCTTATTAAAAAGGATGCCAGAATGCCAGGATGGCCCCTGCTAATTGCCTAGAAAAATAACAAGCTGCTTTAGATGGCTTAAATGCAGCCAAAATGCAGTTTGAGAGATTTTCTGATAAATGCTGCAGAACAACAGAACTCACATTCCGATTTTTAAATTAAAAAAAAAAACTAAACTAACTAACTTTGGCACGTTTGCAATCAAAGTATTAAGAATCGATTCAATTTGGCCTTTGAATACTTAACATAAAACTTTTTGCCTTGGGTTTAAGTTTTAATATTTTTCATTGCGTAAATTAGTGTTATTTTGCTAAAACTAGTTGGGAATTATAGAGTCAAGCGAGTGATTTTTTTTTGTATTGTTATTATTATTTATTTTTTATTATTCATTTTTTATTATTCATTTTGTATTACCTAATTTTAATTTTTTGTTTGTTTTTAATTATTTATTTATTGATTTTTTTATATTTAATATAATTTATATTTATATTAATATTATTTTGTTTTTAATAATATAAGGTGTTGCAGTTAAACAATTATTATTATATTCTGTGCTCATTTTTTAATAGTTTAATGAATCTACATTTTAAATTTGAAAAATTTAAGAAATCAAAAGTACCCAAAACAAGGATATACAAAAAAGGGGAAAAACTCGCAGCAAATAAATAAAATCCACGTGTAAGTACGTCACGAATGCTCGACAATCTGCGGTTTAAATGCGCCACAGACAATATCCGAATATGGTTATTGGGCGCCGTAACTTTTATTTAACATTTAACATTAATTTAAAGCATTTAATTGCTGCGACTTTGCCGCAAGTCCGGGATTACCGAGGTGTGCCAGCGTTCACATGAGTTTTATGACAGCCGCCGTTGCCGTTGTCGTCGACAATAAAGAGAAATATAATAAAAAAAAATATATATATATATATATTTATATATATGTATATATATATGCGTGTGGCTCCTCTTTGTCCTGCATCCTTCCCTATTCCCCCACAGACACACACAAGCTGCAGCACATTGTGGCATTTTAAGCGGAAAATATGCCGCACTTCCGGTCGCACCCATACACAGAGAGCGAGAGAGAGGGAAGGAGAGCTAGAGTTGACTTGGTTACCGTTATAAGACAGGCGCCAAGATGGCTGCCCCTCGCGCTCCTGCCAGTGCTGGCTAATAGCCAAAAAGTTAAAAAAAAAAAAAAAGGGAGCAGGAAAAACAAAAGGAAATTCAAAATTATATTTAAATAAAATTTAATTATATAATTTTGATATATTTATAATTAATTTATTAATATAGTATAACATAATTTAATTAATTTATTTAATAAGGAATTATTTATAATTAATTAAAATAATATACATTAAATAAATTATACCAAATTTATTTTAATTTCAAAAAGCACAAAAAAAAACCCCCAAACCGACATCACTGACGATGCTGGGCGCCTGGGCGAGCGAGAATTTACTGCCATTATATTTATATATTATTATTATAATGCCAGGATGGCAAACAAAGTGTTGACAGAGCGACAGGCAGGGCCCCAGGAAGGAGTGCCAAGGAGCAGGGTGCAGGGACCAAGGACCAAGGAGCTGTGCCAGCCTGACTAACCAAATACATTTTCGTTTCGTTTCATATTTAATTGCCTAATCGCACTTAAGACCGCCATTGCCGCCGCCGTTTCCGATTTAAGCCCAAAATCTTGGATTTAGACCCCACTTTAAAATTAAATTTGTTTAACTCTGCGGGGAGCAGCATCTATTTAAAGGATACTAATTGAATAAAGATCAGGTAATCAATATACACAAGGAGTTCTTTGGGGAGGAAAAAAAACAGGAAAAGTCTAAAATTAGTAGAGGTAATGGAAGTCTAGCTGGTACCCTCGATAGTTTACTTTTACAGCGAACAACGGACCCTTAACTTGCCAGGATTAATTGCATTTTTGTTTGTGCCACCTTTACCTTTCATCTCCCACCTTGACCTCGCCCTAATTGATTTGATTTTTGAAATCCTTGATTTTGAACCCTCGGATTTATTACATTTATTGTGCCCCCTTAATTATCGAGTACAGAGTTTTATTTACCTTTGCCTTTAACCTTTACTTTTACCTTCACCTTTACCCTTTGCCGCAGTTTTGGGGTCTTTAATTGGAACAGGGGGAGTGAGAAAGGGGGAGGCGAAAATTCGGGGTACCCTGCAGGGGAAAAATCGAAATGAAATCCCCTGGCAAACAATGGACCAGTTGCGTTCATTATCATTCACCGCAATCGGAACGACACAACACGACATGGACAAGGGAAAACTTTCAAAGAGAAATTGCGACAACGAAACAGAGGCAGGGGGAAGCGGTAGGAAAACCTAGGGAATATCGAAAAGAAAAACAAGAAAAGCAGAGTTTTGGTGTGAAATTAAAATTGGAATTAAAAGCACAATGAAGGCAGACGGACAGACCAGAAGAGAAATAGCAACAAAGAAAGGGAGAATGGCAGATAAAAAGAGAAAGGGAGAAAGAAAGTAAGAGAGAGAGACAGAGATAGCTGTAGAGGGGTCTTAGTGCTAAATGATTTATGGCTATTTGTCCTTGTCCTTGTCCCTATGCAAATTGTTTTCGAGAATCTGACAAAACGATGAAGTTTTCATTAGGGTGCCATTAGAACTTCGTTTAAATTATGGTCCCAAACATCGTCCTTTACCAGCTTCTGGTCCCTGGCCCAGGTCCTTGCTGGCACCCCCCACCCCCCGCTCCACCTATCTTGACACAAATATAAGCCAGACTGGACACGTCGCTCTCGGTTAGTTGATAGATCGTTGGCCAAGGAATTTGCATTTCACTAGAAAAACTGGCAACTAAAAGGGATTTGCCAGGTATTGCTCAAGTTTTTAATCAAAAAATTAATGTGTATAATAAAAAAAAAAGAAATATTTTCAATTACAAATAAAATAAATACATAAAAATAAATACATATAAAAATAAATAAAAATATAGAAACTTCAAAATATTTTTCCCGTATCTGTGCCTCCACAAAACCATTGATGGCAATATTATATTGCCATTGTTAAATTCTTTTTAAATTTTTAAAATAATACAACAAAATATATTTAATTAATGTATAGTTAAAACAATTAATAAAACGTGTAATCAATTAAAAAAATTATAATTAAGATTACCCTTTTTTTTTTGCTATACTTCCATTATATATTTTATGATTAAAAGGCACAGTGTCATAACACCTTAAGTATTTTACTAATTTATCGTTTTTTTTATTTTAAAATTGAAAAAATAAAATCGTAAGGTAAATTATTCAATTTAAATAAATTCTTAAATTAATTATTATTATTCTCTCTCCATGACAGTGACAAAACCACATAACACATTTGTTACTAATCCAAATTCTTGAAAGCAACACCAGGAGTAGTGTCATAACCTCTTCAGTATTTATTTATAAATAATATTAAATTATGAATAAAAACCTATTTCCTGCTATTAGTTTTATTGAATATATTTAAAATAAAAAAGCTTCTGGAAATACTGAAAACATATTCGTTGAGTATCCATAATGGAGTACTTAACCTAAACTCTAGATTTCAGTCATCACTTATTTTTTTTGAAATATGTCGTTATATTTGTGAAAGGACTTGAAGCTCATCACTCGGGTTTGAGCTGTGTCGCACCTGGGGAAACTAATTTGAAAGTAATTTTCCACCTTCATATATGTGTGCGTGTGTGTAACCCCCTCTATATAATCAGTTGCCAAAATGGTGACTTGCCGTAATCGATCATCCCACGCACATTTGCAATTTGTATAAATTATTTACATATTGATTTATTAGTTGAAAATTTAATATCTAATTTAATGGAGGGGTACCACTGGGGGGGTAAGTAAATTTATGCAGCTCAGCTAACGAATTTATTATTATACTTGGGCGCATAAATTGAAAAATAAATGCGACTGTGCCTATTTTGTATATATTTTTTATTCCTTCCTTCGTTTTTTCTTTTTTTTTTAGCCGTCGATAACCCTTTGGTAAAATCTGAAACGTGTTTGTGTTCGAAGCTAAATGAAAGTGTTGTGTGTGTGTTTGCTTGTGGGTGTGTCTGTTGTGTGTGTGTGGGTTTGCCTTCGAGTGTCCTTGTGTGTATCCGTGAGCCTGTTTGTTTACTTGTGCCTTTTGCGCACAGAAGAGGCCGTAACTCAAAGCAAACCCCCCCGCCATGGCTTTTCTCAGTATTTTCCCGGCGCACACACACACACACACACATCCAGCACACACACATAGCACATTCAAAGTTTATCCAGCGCCCGTTTTGCACATTAATTTACTGACCTTTTTGCACTTTTTCCATAGTTTTGCAACCGCACCGCCCCCTTAAAGGCATGCCACACTGAAAATATCTACGGAAAGTCTTTAAAAGCCAACTTAAAAATTTTTTAAATAAAAACTAAGTTTTACATATTTTTGAATAATTTTTTTATATTTTTTAAATATTTTTAAAGGGTTTTATTTAACTTATAAACTTGACACAGACCTCTTCAGTAGCCTATTTTCTCACTGTGTACGAATAATAAGCGGCCAACTCGCGGCCGTCCTCCAGCAGCTTGGCCAGGACCAGCAGGAGGATAAGGAAAAAAAAAAAAAAAACCCCAGTGACCGGTGACCGGTGACCAGTGACAGTAACCAGTGACTGGCCAGAAGGACGAGGGCAGGGCAGGGACAGGGCTGAGAAAGAGAGGCTGTTACAACGTATGATGAATGTGTGACACTTTTGCAGCTTGTTTGTTTGTTTATTGTTCGTGCCACAAGCCCCCATACCAGCCCTCGAGGGGGTGGAGAGGAGGAAAAACTGAATGGGGAAAATCAACAGTCAGCGGGGAAAATGTCACGAATTGAGAATTCTCTTTAGGGTTTCACTGGAAAAATAGCCAAGAATAATACAAATCGGTGCGCAGCAATGCGTAAGATCGGAGATGGGAAAAAATATCGTAGGAAAGAAATCGATTAAATCGATATTTTTAAACTATAGAGATAAATTTATATTTATAAACAAAAAAATAATATATAAAAATAAAAACTGGGGTTAGATAATAATTCTTTAAAAACCAAATAAGATAAAATCAACCGGAACCAAAGGAATCGATGTTAAAATCGATTTTCCTCTAGTTCTTATCGGAGATTATCGACCTGAACCAAAGAAATCGATGTTAAAATCGATTTTCCTCTAGTTCTTATCGGCATTATTCTTTAAGAGATTGTAGTGTCAATTTGGGGGTACGAGGATATTAAAAAAATAATAATAATTGAGCGAGATATTCTTATCGATATATCTGAATGTCCCTTTCGATACATATAATGCTTCCGTTTAAATCTAAATAAGTTTTTTAAAAGTCCCTTTAAAATTCAAATAAAAGAATATGAAAATTCATTTTCCCTCCACTCGTTCACCTTTGTTTTTATTTTAGTTGATTAAAATTTTAGGTATTCAATCAGTTTGCATTTCCTTTTCGCTAATTAGGTACTGCTTGAGTATCTGGCCCATTCCTTAAACGATTTTCTTCCTTTTCCAAACGATTTTTCCTTTGTTTCTTGCAAGTCCAATCCATTTCTTCATTCCCGTTGCATTCTTTTTCCGCTTTTCCTGCATTTCCGTTATCCGGTTTCATTGATTCCATGATTCCATTGTTCCAAAAGGACCCTTCGTCGGTAGGGAATCTGAGTGAGAGAACTTTTGTTTGTTTGCTTTTCCCATTTTTAGCAGGGGAGAGTTTTATAAATTGTATCTTCTGGTCCACACATATAAGCATATGCAGATTATTTCGCCTATGTGTGTGCATGTGTGGGTTCTGTATTGTTTGGTGTGTCCTTTCATTTTCCAATAACGGAAAAGCAATAAACGTGCCCGAAAAACAAGTTTTCCAGCTACAAACTTGGCACCACATCTGAAGCTGAAGTTAAATTTCCGGATTTTGGGTAAAGTTGAGGGGAGTTTGAGGTTGATTCAAGATGATCCTTAAATTCAACATGATGTCTTGTGTGCAAAATATATATAAAATATATAAATATTAAAACTAGCAATAAATATTTAAAAATCCGGCATTGGCAATGGTCTCTCCTCCCGGTGGTTCCTCAGTTTTGTCTGCAAATTATCCAGCTTGTTCACCATATCGGAAACCGTTTTGTGAATCATAAATGGAAAATTTGAACCTGAGGAGTCATCTTTGAGTTGCACTATAGGGTTAATAGAGTCCAATGACTCACCATCACCAAGACCACCAGTCTGGCTACCGACCGTCACACTATTAGACGCCTTCTTGAGCTGGCTTGTCTTTAGCTCATCCTTGAGATCCCTGGCCTCATCCTTCACACGCTGCAGCTCCTCCTCCAGCTCCTGCTTCTCCTCTACTTCCAGCTCCAGCAAGGCATACTTTTCGTATTGCTCGAACAGTAAATCATCGGCGATCGCCTTGCTTTCCTTGGCCACGCGCTGAGCCTGCTCAAGGTCATCGTTGGTTTGCTCCAGAGCACGAAAGTCTATCTTCAAGGTCTCGAATTTCTTGGTCACCTCGGCCAGCTCATTTTCAAGTTTGGAAATTTCCAAGCTTTGCGAGTTTAGTCTGGCCAGAAGCATCTCGTTCTCCCGCTCATAATTGGTAGCTTTGATCGCCAGCTCATCGAGACGCTTTTGATTCTGTGCTAGGGTGGCGTCCATTTCGATTTCCATGTCGCGGGACTGCTCCAGGAACTCATTGTACTCCGTTTTGAGTTCCATCAGCTCTTGGAGATGCTTATCGGAGCGCAGCTTCCAGTATTGGCTCTCGTCGTCGACGCTGCCAAACATGGGTAATGGATTCATCTTTTACGGGTTTTCTTTTCTAGATTTGGTTTTTGCTTTTATTTCTGTAGCTTTTTGTTTGACTTTATATTGGCTCTACACTGATCTCACTGAGTGAACTAGGAATAAGGCTCTGACTGTAAAGGCCAGGCCAATTTATTTGGGGCGGTTTTTTATATGAAATCCAAGCCTACTTATAAAATATACAGTTCTAAATCTAATAATAATGCAATAAATTAATACAAGAAAAAATAATGATATATTAAAGAAATAATAATAACAAAATAAAAAATAATTATATAATAAATAATAAACAAAATATAATAAAAAATAATTTAATAATAAAAAAATAATGATATAACATATAATTAATAATAATTAATAATATTTAAGAAAATACATTTAGTAAAACAAAAAATAATGACATAATAAATACTTAATAATTAATCAAATAAAACCAAAAAATAAAGATATAATACAGCTATACGGGAGTTGTAATATCTTAATAAATATATATATAATAAATATATATATAATAAATAAATTGAAATTGAAATTGAAATATAGAGATCGACTAAAACTCATTTAATATTCAATAAAAATATATTTTTATAATTAATTTTTATACCCTTGCTGGGTATTATAATTTCAGTCAGAAGTTTGCAACGCAGTGAAGGAGTCGTTTCCGACCCTATAAAGTATACACTACTGGCCGAAATAATAAGTACATGCGTATGTGGTTTGTTTTAAGTCCTATAAAATTTCTTTAATAAACTTAAGGAAAAAACCCACTTTATTTTTAGTTTCCGTACTTATTCTAGATAATAAAAATAACTGCCTAAAGGATTTTACATTTCAAATTTAGCGACAGGGGTCAATTTTATCCAAAAAGCCTGAAAATGAGTTGGCCAAAATAATAAGTACACCCATTCTTCTAAGCCTAGAACTCGGAACGTATTAGATATTTTGCACTTCTGTTTTCTTATTAGTTAACTTAGATTAGTATCCAATAAAACCACACTCGTTTTAGGTAACTTCCGCTATTATTTTTGGCATTTTAGCAAGAAGTCTGTTGCAAGTCACTACTAGAAACTCAGACCATGTTTCTTCAGCAAATCTTCACAAATCTTCAAAATTTTTAAATGTATTGGTTACAATACGACGTTTTAAGTTTACCCATAAAATTTTGATTAGGTATGAGTTCGGAAACTGACTTTTCCAACCCATGACGGTTACTTTTTTGTCCCTAAACCAGGCCATGATGACTTTTAAGGTTTACTTTGGATCGTTATCTCGTTGAAAAATCTATCGGAAGGGCATGTTTCCCTAAGCATATGGTTAGAAGATGCCAGTTAAAAAAGTTTTATTTTCGAATTCGGTCGTAATACCATTTATGAGATGTATTTGCACAACGCCATGCCAGGAAAAACAGCCCCTGACCTTTATGCATCTGTCTCCGGGCTTAACTTTTTTTTTCGCGTTTCAAAGCTCAATTTTTTGACTTTGGTTTGACGTACAAACCGTCTAGAATCGTTTTCAAAAAGAAATATTTTTGTTTCATTGCCCCAAAGTATTTTGTTTCCACCTCCGGTTCAGACCATACCATAAAAATGTTGCAAAGCTTTTGCTTCATCTGAAAAAATTTTCCTTGAAGTAATAGAACCTTTTGGGGTATACGTCCTTGTAATCCTGTCTCATGCAGTCTACGACAAACTGTTCGAGCTCAAATTTAAATGTCAATTTCGCCGGAAATGGCCTTGGATGACCAAACAGGTCCTTTTTGGCAAGAGAGAGGTAACTGTTATGAGATGGTCAAGTCAGTCTCCTATCATAAACCTAAACTAAACATTGTGGGGAAACTTAAAACGTCGAATTGTAACCAAAACATTTTAAAATGTTGAAGATTTGTGAAGATTTGCTGAAGAAACCTGGTTTCAGCTTCTAGTACTGACTTGCCACAGACTTCCTGCTAGAATGCCAAAAATAATAGCGAAAGTTACCTAAAACGAGTGTGGTTCTATTGGATACTAATCTAAGTTTACTTGTAAGAAGAAAGAAGTGAAAAATATCTAATACGTTCCGAGTTCTAGACTTAGAAGAATGGGTGTACTTATTATTTCGGCCAGCCCATTTTCATGCTTTTTGGATAAAATTGACCCCTGTCTCTAAATTTGAAATGTAAAATCCTTTAGGCAGTTATTTTTATTATCTGGAATAAGTACGGAAACTAAAAATAAAGTGGGTTTTTTTCTTAAGTTTATTAAACAAATTTTATAGGACTTGAAACAAACCACATACGCATGTACTTATTATTTCGGCCAGTAGTGTATATATTCTTGATCAGCATCAACAGCCGAGTCGATCTAGCCATGTCCGTCTGTCCGTCTGGGCGGGATCGGACGACTATATCATATAGCTGACATACAAATGTTCGATAAATTTTTAGAAAAAAAATTATAACTTTGTTGTTTTTAAAAATTTTTACACAATTTTTTTAGATATGAAAAAAATACAAATTTGTCAAAACAAACTTCTAAAACTATTACTTAGTCTTTCATATTACACAAGCACTGATTATATACACGAAATAGCTCAAATCCAAACGGTAAAACAATATATTGCAAGATAAACTTAAATTTATAAGTTAGACAAATTAGATAAGTTATTTTATAAGATAGTCATCTAAGTGTCATTTCAAGGTTTTATGCCGTATTTTTCTTTGAAGCTATTAATATTAAATTTAAAAAAAATTACAAAATTGTACTAGGTCCATTCAGACAATAATTACATTTGAAAAGCAGTTCTAAACTCTGTAAAATCAAAATATTGAATCATTAACTTTAATGAAATTAAAGCATAAAAGCATACTAAATAAATAATACAATTTATTTATATATTTATTTATTTTATATTTTGAAACATTTAAAAGAAATACCTTAATAAAAGCTGCAGATACTTTCTGAACTAAGCTATTTTATTCCAAGAAATCTTTGGGTACAAAGTTTTCCCAGGCGCAGCTTTTAAACTTGTTCAAGGCCAAAATGCTTTAAAAGCTTCGAGGTCCTTGCAAAGCTTTCTGGTTAATTTTAAGATAGTTTTTCGAAAACTTAAATTACTTTTAAAGCTTTTCTATATTTTTATTAATATTGTATTAATATTTTATAATATATAATTTTATATTATATATTTTATGAATATTTTACATAAAGAAAAGGAAAAGTAACAGACAGAGACGCTCTCTTTAAGATTATATTATTTTTTTTAAGAACCCTTGCTGCCTAGATCATCGTATTAGACCAAAGATTAACGTTAACCCTTAACCAATCACCTGCCAGTAAACTATACCTTTTAATAGTAAGGAATTAGGTATTAATTAATGGTATTTTTATTTAAAATAAATATATAAAATATACAAAAAGAGCTTTATTGGGTAATATATTTCCCAACAAGTCTGTCGAGACAGAAACCGGAAATGAAAGTGCTTAAAATCTAAGCTTGTCTTGGGGTTCATTCCCAGGTTCTTTGCGCCACCAAGCTTAAAGCTAAAGCTACAGTCAACGCTATGGCCTGCGTTATCAGTTTTGTGAGTCCGGAAACACAGTCATGTCGAGTGCTCGCTGTACTTGGCCTAGAAAGTGACGGAGCTGGGAGGAAGGACCTGACCCCGACATGGGGCTCGACTAATCGATGGACACCAGGCGAGTGTCCAAGGCCAAACAAATGAGCGTAAAATGCGCAAGAGGGCCCGACCCAACCGAACCGAGCCGATCCAAACCGAATCGAACCGATGATCCCTACCAGAAATTTGCTAAATAAAGTTGAATTTATTTTGAAAATTATTTTAAAAATTGTAAAACGTTTGAAATTTGTTGGTTTTATTTTTTATTACAATTTATTTATTTAAAAATTTAACTAAATTCTTATTGTTTTGCAATAAATTCACGTGTTACACGCTACTGATGAAGGAAGCTGTCTTAATTATTTTTATTACTAAAAAACCATTGTTTTTTAATGGAAAATATATATTGTTTAAATTTTTAAACAGATTTAATTGGTAAGAAATTGCAAAAGAAACTTGAAGTTATTATTCTATTTCAAAAATTAAAAAAAAAAAATATATATATATATATAATAATATTTTTGAAAATATTTGATGATAAGAAAAAATATATACTCGACTTATTCCCCTATTATTCTGTTATTTTAATTTTTCAAGTTTAAAAAAATATATATATCTTAGAAACGGCATATCTTTTTGCATCTTAAAAAAAAGACACACAAAATTCAAAATAGAAAATCAGAAGCCTAGAGGACAATGTCTTCTTCATATCAAAATAGACGCAGGCGCACTTGGGTCCACGTTGCGTATGAGCCATGTGCTTGTGTCAGTCGTAGTACTACAGCACTAAACACTACACACAACACACACACTACACACACACACACCACACATCTACACCGCAGCACTACACAGTCTCGTGCTCCGGCCGCTGTTTTCCTTGTGGACACCCGGGGCTTTCCTTGGCGCATTCCTTGACTCCTTGCCATTGATGCACAGATGGCAATGTGCCGCCACCGAAGTCAGAGGTAAACATCAAAATTCTAGTTTTTTGTTTTTGTTTTTGGAAAACATAAGCAAAAGGCTTTGCAGCCGGCCGGCTGTCGGGAATAATCCTGGAATCCAGGAGAAGGAAATCGAGACCCGGAATACCCAGGTATCCCCAGATAAATATATATATGTATGTAGTTTGTGGTACATAAAACTGAGGCACACATAGGTAGCCCAGCTAGTGCTGCACTCACACACACACACGCAAGAGCGGTGTGACCTTGGGCCTGGGCTGGCCCAGGGGGCGGTACATCAGTGTGTAAAAAGGTGAAGCCAGTGGCAAAACAATAACAGAGGAAGTAGTAGTGATATAATAGAGAGAGAAGTATACAAAATTAATAAGAAATATATATTTCAAATTTAAGCATTAACTATTATATATATTTTATTATTTTCTAAGTTATTGCCTTAAAAACTTGGCTGGAATTCAAAATTCAAGCATTAAATATTATACAAAAATGATGTATATTATAAAAATACAATTACTACGATTCTCTGCTTTCCCTTGGAATTGGCTTTCCCTTTGAGTATTTAAGTATTCTTTCAGATATCTGTTTTTTTTAGCCGCAGATTTAATTAACTATGCATTTTTCGAATCAAAAAAAATATTTGACTTTATCTTAATATAACAAAAAAAATATATATATAAATATATATATAATAATGATATTCAAAATATATAAAAATTCCCTTAAATTTTCTGCTATTAGAAACGGAAGCTCCACTGACCCACATCAGCCCTTGGATATACATAAGGCTGGCCTTCGAATTCAAGATCAGTGCCAGTCGTCGTGATTCTGACGCCGAATAACTCTCGGTTCCAGTTCCGGTGATATAAAAATACGGCTACACATCTATATATACATATGTATATATATTTCTACATATATTCAGATCTCAAAGTCGAAGCCGGGACCGAAGCCGGCACCCGCAGAACCCAATATCGTTCGCGCCATGTGGGCATAGCCACCGATATAGCCTCTGATAAGGAGTACATCTCGTCGTCGTTCTTTACAAATTCTTTTTATATAACCGAGAATCAGAGGGAATTCTTTGACTTTTCGCAAAATGCGGGCTGGCCGTAATCAGTATTCGAAGAACTCGGACCCAAAGCCCCGTTTTTATCGTATCGGCCGTATATATCCTAAATATATGTGTTCCGAGAGAGGCCTTAAAAACGCTGCCATTCCGGCGGATAGCAGTTAGTCGGCTCCAGTCGCCGCCGCGTGGCGGTTCTGTTAATATTTTTTTTCTCTGTATGTGAAGGAAAAGCAAGTGCCTGTGGAAGTGCTAGTTAATTGTATGTCAGTTTTTCATTTGGCCTGCCTAGCTGACTTTCATAAATATCGCTAGCTGCCTTGTGAAGGGCTTACGTGTGATTGCGGTTCAACGGAAAGAGGATATAGAAGAAGGATATATTAAGGATGAGGCTGTGAAACGCAAAACTATTAGCAACCGTATTTTATAAAGATAATAAAGTGCAATAATAAATTTTAAAGGTTTTTAAGGATCATTAAATGGAATCTGGCTATTCAAAAAATTAAAAATAATATAAAAAAAACATTATTAAGCCGGCTTCCCTCTTTTTTTTTCAGTGATTTAATACTTTAAAAATTAAACCCCAAATATAACTAGTTTTTTCTCGTTTTTCTAGTTTTATCATAATTTTTTTTAATTTTAAATAAATTTAAATTCTAATTTCAAATGACTGCCGCCTTAACTGTAGACCTGCCAACTCAATATTATCGCCCTTACCCAAACGATTAATCGATTTGCTCAAGCAAAAATTCAGACAGAGGGCGACACTCTTACTCAAAACTAGGCAAAATAAAAAAGTAAAAATACAAAAAATAGAAGAATATTACGAAATAAAGACACTTAAAATTAACCATATTTATTAATTCCTTTAAATACATGCGAGAACGCTGCCCAACCACACTTAAAACCAACCATTATCCTCCCCCGCAACCGCGTATCGATACATCGATATGTGGCCGCCCGCCGTCTATCGCTGCTGATGTCGCAGCACTAATGAGAACAAAAAAAATACCGAGAACGTCCCCGTTGGAGGAATTAAACGCGAAAATTGCGTGAAAAATCGAGGAAAAGCGCTGCAACGGGGCGGCTAAACTGGCAACGGGAGAGTGCAATAACAACCAGCAGGGCTAGAGCGGGCAGCTGGAAAAGCGCGACAACGGCGGCAGTGCGCAAATGTAAAATGCACGGAATATTCGCATGTGCAGTGTGATAATAAATAAACGCCACAAAATTCGGAGCGACGACGCAGGGGCAAACACACCAATACACACGTACGCCAATACACACCAATACTAGCCCAGTGCAGAGCAGCAGCGGCGGCGCGTGTGTGTGTCCTCCTCCTACTACTACTATTTTGTTGTTGTTGAGCCCGTGTACGTGTGCTTATATATATGTGTGTGCGCGCCGTGTTATCACAAAGGAGCTGAAAATCCAGGAGACAGGCGGCAGCAGCAGCAACAACAACAACACGCAGGTGCGTATGTGTGTGGGATAGCGTGAGTGTGGAAAACGCGACGCAGACGTGAAGTAAAATCTGTCAGTTTTCCAAAGCTATTTTCTTTAGCGCCAAACCGAGTGCATATCGCTTATATATATAAGTATTATGTACACACAGATATACTGTATTAGTGTGTGAGTGCGCAAAAGTATTAGAGAGCGCCGAAAAACGAAAATAAGCCGTAAACTAACAGTTTTTGCGCCACAGCTGCTTGTATGTATTAGATAATCCGACATACATATGTGTGTGTGTGTGCATGCAGCGTTACAGCGGCGCCTTGAAGGAAAATCCAACTGCGAGTGTCCGTAATTAAAACATGCGCCGCAGCAAAAAACGCGAACAGGGGGTTGGGGGTCGCTGCAAACATGGCGTATGCGTAACACTTATCAAATCCAATTGGGAGCACCACCACCACCACCCAGTTCCAAGTTGCAGTTCCAGTTCAGCCAAGGCACGCATATTTTCATTTCGAATTGAGGGCCTTGTATGTGTGTGTATTTTTCTTTGGGGGTTGCAACCACCCCCTGTAGGTGGAAGATGGAATTGGATACAGATACACAAACAGAGAGAGAGAGAGCAAAAGCAGCATCCGCTGAGATGAGATTTTCAACAGCCTGTCCCCATAATTCAGGACACCACTGTACTTGCTATTTTTTTGGGGGTGGCTGGCTTCTTCTTCTACACGAAATATGTACATTTCCAAAAACCAAAACAAGTACAGTTCCAATTGGAAATGAAACGTGGCGTGTGTGTGTTTCCGTTAATCTGTGTGTGAGTGGGTGGTTGCTGCGCCGTCGCCGCTGAATAACGACAACCGAGAACCCGCCGCCGCATGCGTAACATATTTTTCTTTCTTTTTGATTTCGTTTTCTGCTCCTTATCATCACATTGTTTTTGTGCGGGCGACTCTGCGCCAAGTACAAGCACATGCACGCCTGCGAGAGGCACACACAAACACACTGATAAATAGAGAGAGTAGTCGTACTCAATTGAGCGGGAGATAGAAAATAGCTATTGATTATATATTTGCCAACGACAGGCAGCAGTAGAGAGTGACAGGGAGAGCAAAAGAAGAGCAGACAGAGGACGCGCACGGTGGGGTTCATTCGTCAGGCACATTCTTTCTGCAATTCGAGGGCCCTCTATTTAATATCAACCGGAAAAACTCTGAATTCTTCAGTTAATCAACGAGATTCTTAACTTTACATACTATTTTTATCGAATTAATTACAATTCAAGATTTAATCCCTGAATAATTAGTACTACAATTTTTGATTTAATTATAACGATTAAGAAATGTTGTTGCCTTAAGTGCAGTAATTATTGGTAATTTTGTACAATGATAAAACAACTATAATTAGTCGTACATGTCGTACCCACGATAATCACAGTACACCCACTGTGCTACAGCCAGCCGCACTGATTCCCACATATCCCATTCCCTGTCTGATTTTGATTCTGATTCGATTCCAGCATGCGTCGCAGCCACTGATTGCAGGGGGAGTGGGTGGGTGATTGGGCGCATGTGTGCTTGTTCGTGTGTTTGTGTGTGCGCTGACGCAGTGGGAGTTTGTTGCAGCGAGTGCAGGCGGTGGGCGCATGCACACCCACTAACTCGCACTCACACGAAACCGCAAGTGAAAAAAAAAAACAAAAAACAAAGATGCTCTCTCTGTTCTAAGTCTTTTCAAACGCTCTTTCTCCTCTCCTCTCTCTCTGGTTTTGTGCCTGTGTTTCTTAAAATAGATACACAGATCACAAAAAATAGCATTTCTCCCACGAAAAAAAAACAGCAAAAGCAGCAGTAGCGGGCTGTAACGGTATCATTTGCGCAATCGTCCAGTGTAACCCCATGAAATTTGAAAAGCTCTAATGAAATTTTTCATTTGTGGCAGAAATTCTTAAAAAATACATAGTTGATCTAAATAGAAACAATTTATAAATATTTTTAAATCGGACAGACTCCATTATATCATTAGTTTGTATACTTTTAATTATTTCCTTGAAATGTCTTGGCTTTTCGCCGCCCTAGGCACCTCCAACTCAAAAGTTGTGTGTATGTATGTGTGTGTATCTGCGTGAGTTGCCTTGACATGAGCTTATAGCATGCATCTCAGGGCACTCGGCGCAGTACTGCGCACGCAACCCCGCAAAGAAAAGAGATACCACACACACTGGTGGGGCTAACCACACTCCTGGCCATGCAAATAAGTACGCATGCTAAGTATTTGTATTCCCACTGCGCATAGTCCAGGGCATTAACCATTTCCTGGTTTACTTGGTTTTATTTTAAACCAAATGCTCTATCATTTCCCATAACTTGGAATATCTAACAATCCCCTTAATTTATCTAATTTATATACAGTGTTACTCCACCCTGAATAATAATGAATATTTTAATCCAAAAACAAAAAATAAAAAGTCACCATTAAGGGCACTTCCCTTTGCTAGGCAACAAAAGAAAGATCCCCCTTCCTTAACAACACCAAGTATGTTTCAAAGGGATGATTTATAAAATCAGGTTGCTATAGTCTATACCGATTTTATCCCAGTTTCCACTCTCTCTCGACCCGTGACTGTCGTTGACAGCGTGTTTGGCACGCGCAAGTGAAACGAGCTTACTTACTAACACAACAACAACCCCTAAATGTACGGGGGTGGTGTTGCCTTCCCCACTTGTGCTCTTCCAGGGGTGGCAACACTGACACTGACTCCGGGGCGAACAGCTTTGTGTTGTTGTTGTTGTTGGGTTGGGAGGTGAGCGAGCAGTGCATGCGTGGCCATATGGTTAAGGTTCAGTAGGGTGGGGGTGGGGGTGGTTTTTTAAGGTAGGATAAGCAGTGAGCAGAGCGCTATCACGGCATAAATTTGTTAGTTATCGTGTGTGTGCCACTCACAAAGGTGGTGATTTTTCCACCTTAAGGGTGGGTGTGCACTTTCTCTCTCTGTGACTGTTTCAGTCTCAGTTAAACTTCTCTTACTTTTGAGCCGCGAGTGTAGCCTCTTCGATATTTACAGCTTACTAAGCATTTTTTTCAGAGGGTTTTTGTCGGAAAATTTAAATACATACACACATACACAGGGGGCGAAAGTGACAGAGATAGGGAAAGAGAGAGAGAAAGAGACCTGCGGTGCGATGTCGACGCATGGGCGCAGTATTGATTTTTCACTGCGTCGACGTTGCTGCTTTGTCGCAATCACTCCATGGGGTGGTTTTCTCGCCCCCTCTCTCTCTCTGTCGCTGTCACTCTCTCTCACTGGCGGCGCAGTCTCGTTCTGGCCATCTCTGTCCCGCTCGCAGCTCGTCGCCGCTGCGTTGCCGTCGTTGCTTTCCGAGTTTCTGAGCAAACGCAAATAGAACTTGAGCGAGCGCACAGAGAAGGCACCACAGAACCACACACATCCACAACCACATCCACGTCCACTTCCAAAATTCAGAGAGCCACAACAAGCGGTGCGGTGTGGTTCGTTCGATTCGCTCGGCTCCCGGAAACTCAAATTGTCGATTCAATACTCTCCGACACAAAAAAAACCGGCATACATTTTACTTAATTTATTTTATTTTCTGTGCCAAAAAGTGTGTGTGTTAAAAAAAAAAAAAAACAAGCAGTAATTAAGATATTACAAACAAGTATCATAAACCAAAAGCAAACTGCTAATCGCCGAGGCAAGCAATAATAAATCAAAAAGACAATTTATCAAAATTTACGAGTACTTTACTTTTTGTGTAAGTCACAGATACTGCTTAGTGAGTAGAAAATATTCGAAACTTTAGCATTGCGCACGTGCAGCGGCGGCCCCCCAAGAGAGGACCAATGCCATGGGAGCAGAAAGAGAGGTAGCAGAAGATGCTTGGGGATTCTGCGCACTGGAGAAGAGAGAACGTAGAAGAATGGGGGGAATGCACTCACACTGTCAGAGAGAGAGAGAGACAGAGAGTTTTGGCAATGTATTGATACGAAATATGATCAAACTAGGATCATTAAATATAAATTAGGTATTTTCAGATTCTTCTGGTCTTATTTAAGACCTAAATCTTCTTTCTGAGTTTTCATGTTTTATTAAATTATTTTCTTCATAAAAGAATTGAACTGGAAAAGAGCTTTTCAAGTCTTCGAAGAACAGATACTTCACAAGCTTTATAGATAATAAAGAGAAATATTTTCTTCTTAAATATTCTACTAATTCTTTTTAATAATTCACAGAAGAATTCAAAGCGTTGCAATTCTTCCAGGTGCTTATATCGAGAAACAGATACTTCAAAAGCTTTAGCGAAAAGGAAAATAAAATAAATAACAAGACGTAATGCTCCATATGTTTTGGATCAAGTCTCAGGGTCGATATTCAACTTTATCAACTGAAAGTCTCCTCCTTCTACTTCTTTTTTTTTTTTTTTTGAGCTACCTGTGCCACATACACCGCTCTGTCCGCGTACCTTGCACCCCTATATATGTACATACATATATGTATGGCTCAGGTTTATCATTGCCTGAACCTTATGGACGGATCCCCACCGATCCGAACCCTACAACGTCGCCGCTAATCTAAGACTGTGGGCCGGCCGCCCGCTCGAATTACAAACAGTTGTGCATATGTGTACCTCGGTGAATATGGCGTGGTTATATACACGATATGCACATATATATACATATATTGGTAGTGTGTTATAAAACACTAAATTGTTTGCTTTGTGCTTCTATTATTCTCGTTGTCACAGCTGTTGTTGTTGCGGTGTTGCGCATGCGCGCTTTTGACCTGATTCACTTGCCCTTATCAGCTCGGAAAAAAAGAGCGATCCGAATTCTGTAGCGAACCACAGATACCCTGTATTATAAAAGGGGTATATTGGTTTTAAAGTTTTAGGAACATTTCCTGGAAAAATATTTTAGAAACTATTAACTTTAGGGAATATTTTTATTTTTAGAGTTTTAGCTTCAAAGAAACTAAAGACAGAATATGATTTTCTAGAGATCTCTATTCGATTCTATTAATTTTAGAAAAAGTAGAGGAAACTTATTATGTTATTATAGTTTCATAGAAACTAGAGATAGAATATTATTATACCCTTGCAGGGTATTATAATTTCAGTCAGAAGTTTGCAACGCAGTGAAGGAGACCTTTCCGACCCTATAAAATATATATATTCTTGATCAGCATCAACAGCCGAGTCGATCTAGCCATGTCCGCGTGTCCGTCCGTCTGCCCGTCTGTCCGTTTCTACGCAAACTAGTCTCTCAGTTTTAAAGCTATCTGAATGAAACTTTGCATATAGTCTTCTATATACTCTCACTGCTATATATGTCGGAACGGGCCGGATCGGACGACTATATCATATAGCTCCCATACAAATGATCGATAAATTTTTGGAAAAAAAATTATAACTTGGCTGTTTATCAACATTTTTGCACCATTTTTTAGATATGGCAATTTTATATTATTTCAGAATTTTGGTAAAAATTTCATGAAAATCGGACGACTATATCTTATAGCCATAGGAACGATCGGGAAATTGATAGAAAAAACATTATAACTTCGTTGTTTTTCAACCTATTTTTATCTACTCTAAGATATAAGCGCATTTTATTAGTTCAGAATTTTGGTATAAATTTTATGAAAATCGGACAACTATATCATATAGCTGCCATATAAACCGATCGGTAGATGTAGAGAAAATGTAAAACTGGGAATGTAAAACTGTAACTGTCAAACTCTAAACAATAAGAATAGGTAAAATTTAATGAAATAATATCTGCAAGGGTATACAAACTTCGGCGTGCCGAAGTTAGCTTCCTTTCTTGTTTTTAAGAAATATCTGTTTTTTTTTTCTTTTATTAAGCTTAGGAAAATTATAGAAAGCTAATTTTTTTTGAACCTCTGCCTCAATTAACTTTGTATATAAATAAGTATTAATATTTAAAAATAATCAAATTAATCCATTTAAACCCACTTAACCCCCCTTAAGTCATAACTACAGGGTATATTTAGTGCCAAAGTGTGCCTCCACATGTTATTCCCGCCGCTGTGGCGTATAATTAGTTCGCTATCAACGGGCAGGGGAACCAGCCAAACACTTGAACATACTGAAAAATGAATTCCAAACTAATGGCTGGCATTCCTTGCCTTCTCTTTCCTTCCTCTCTCCAGACAGCTCTTATCACACTGCGCATGCGAATAGGACCGCCGCCCGCCCATCGCCAGTAAGGGACTGAAGGCGATCCTCTGTCTCTCACTCTCACTCTCTCTCTACCCCAGAGCCAGGAGCCGAAAAACTGGCCACCACAAGCTATAGGCTCGTCGTAGCGCCGGCGGGCAGCCAGCGTGGAACGGCGGGCAATGTGGTGGTCACCACCACTACTACCAACAATGCCTCCTCGGGCAGCAATTCGAGCGGAAATGCGGGCAGCAGCAATTCCGGCAGCGCCACCGGTGGCCTCAACGTAACCACCATCACAACGACCGGTGGAGGCGGTGGTGGTGGCGGCAATCAGGTGCAAAGTGGCGGCAATAGTTCCCAGAGCAACGGAACCACCTACAAGATTGAGATGTTGGACGAGGATATCCAAAGTCTGGGCTCGGATGACGATGACGAGGATCTGATTAGCAGCGATGGCAGCCTGTATGAGGGTGATCTCGGCTCCATACCCGTCAACGATGATGTGGCCCATCAGTTGGCCGCCGCAGGACCCGTGGGTGTGGCCGCAGCGGCGGCCATAGCCAGCTCCAAGAAGCGCAAGAGGCCGCACTGTTTCGAAACGAATCCCTCGGTGCGAAAGAGGCAACAGAATCGGCTGCTTCGCAAGCTGCGTGGGATTATCTACGAGTTTACGGGGCGGGTGGGCAAGCAGGCTGTGGTGTTGGTGGCAACGCCTGGAAAACCCAACACCAGCTACAAGGTTTTCGGGGCCAAGCCGCTTGAGGATGTGCTGAGGAATCTAAAGAATATCGTCATGGATGAATTGGACAATGCGTTGGCACAGCAGGCGCCACCGCCGCCACAGGATGATCCGTCGCTCTTCGAACTGCCGGGCCTCGTTATCGATGGTATACCAACGCCCGTGGAGAAGATGACACAGGCACAGTTGCGAGCCTTTATCCCGCTGATGCTCAAGTACTCCACCGGCAGGGGGAAGCCCGGCTGGGGCCGTGAATCGACCCGTCCGCCCTGGTGGCCCAAGGAGCTGCCATGGGCGAATGTACGGATGGATGCACGCTCCGAGGACGACAAGCAGAAGGTGGGTGGGGTGGGTGTTCCAACAACCGCCCCCAATCTCTAGCGAATTGTACTAATTCTCTCTATTTTTGACCTTTAGATCAGTTGGACGCATGCTCTGCGCAAGATCGTGATCAACTGCTACAAGTACCATGGCAGGGAGGACCTGCTGCCCACCTTTGCCGACGACGAGGACAAGGTTAATGCTCTCATTTCGCAGTCGGGCGATGAGGATGAGGATATGGAGCTGTCCAATCCGCCGACCATACACACGGTGACTACAATGACACCACCAACAGGCAATAGCAATGTGAGTTTAAAAAGGGTTTTGGGTGGGGTAATGAACAAAAAAAGGATATTGAAATGTTTTAAATACAAGAGTGAAGTGTGTATGCTCTAGGGAAAGGGTTCTTTGAACCTGTAAATTGGGTTATTATTGTGAAAGAATGCATGTTTAACCCTGTTGGTCCCATTATTCACAATTCCAGAGGGTTAAGGGTACTAGATACATGAGTGAATGCGCTACAAAAGAGATCTTTAAACAAGGAACCCTAAGATAAAGCATCCTGAATTTATAACCTAGACTATACAAGCACTCTATCCCACATTTTTGTGTCCACATTTTGGGATAAACTAACCCCCTTCCCGCCCCCATGTCATACATTCTTACTAATCCACACACCACTAATCCCCCGGTTACTTTCACACGGAAAAAAAAAACCATTTATCATCGACTAATCCAACATACCAAAAATCTACACCAAATCATCAAAACAGCAACCGCAGCAGGTGAATGTGGTGAAGATCAATAGCGCCGGCACTGTGATCACCACGCACACGGCCCAGAGCAATACGCCTGCTCCAACGATCATCCAGAGTACCAATAACCAGCACGTGACCACAACCGCCACGTTGCCCGCCTCCACAAAGATTGAGATCTGCCAGGCTCCTGCCCCGCAGCAACAACAACAACAGCAGCAGCAGCATCACCAGCAACAGCAGCAGCAGCACCACCAGCAGCAGCAACACCATCACCAGCAACACCATCAGACCAATGTACCCAGCACCGTTCATATACAGCCAGTGAGCGGCGGTCAGCCGCAGACCATACAATTGACCACGGCCAGTGGAACAGCCACAGCTACGGCGGTGCCGACGACAGCTGCTGCCGTAAGTGCCGCACAAGCGGCAGCGGCCGCAGCCGCCCAAGCAGCAGCCGCCGCCCAATCGAATGCCCAGCAGACGGTCACTGCCCAGCAGATAGCCAACGCCCAAGTCTGCATCGAGCCCATAACGCTGAGCGACGTTGATGTTCGTACTAATCCGACTGAACTGCCACTAATCGAGCCTGGATTGGGATTGAGAAGGGGATGGGAAATGGGGCAGGGATTTGTTGTACAATGCACTGGGATTTTGCTTAGACTTTGGGTTTAAAGGGGGTTTCCTGAATGTTTTTTAATAATAAGAAGCCTAAGGTCATATGATTTTGTTTCGCAGACTTGTTTGTTAGAAGAATTTGTAGAATTGTTTGCGGCGTTATACATCTTATACTTTATATTGTCTTTTGCTTAAATTCATTTTTTAATATTTAAATAAGAATATCCTTAAAGAGTATAATAATAAGATGCCTAAGGCTATAGGATTTTGCTTCGCAAACTTTCTTTTACGAAGAATTTTCAGAAATGTTTCCTCCGTTATACATCTTATACTTTAAATTTTAATCTTTTGCTTAAAACCGTTTCTAGTATGTAAAGAAAATATTCTACAAACTCTAAAAGCCTGGAAAATGTTTACAGAAATTGTTAAAGGGGGTAAAAATAAGAAACAAATTTAGGTTTCTTTGCAAATCCCTTGTGCATATTTCAATTCTCTGCCTCTCTCTATCTATCTCTCTCGTTCCTGTATCCTTTTTCTTTTTTGCCGCATTTTTTTGTTGGCTCAAATTTTGATTTAAAAAAAAATCTAAATGTTATTGTTGTTCCTACACATGTTATAATTATTTTTTAAGTTACAGCAAAAAATGTATTTTATGCTTTATATAATTTAAGATTTTATTAATTTCTTTGACACTTTTTTGTTTTATTTTTTTGTATGCCTTTTTTTTTGTCTTTTTCAGCTAATTGTTGTTATTGTGCAAGTGCAAGTCGTCGAATTATTGGTTTACTCATCATTATTTGCATCCACATCCCGCACAAACACTCGTTCTCACATGTAAATACGCTTTAAGACACAAAAAAAAAAAAATATATCAAAAAAAAAAGAGAAAAAACTAAAAACGAAAATTACTAATTTGTTTGTTTAAGTTTATTAATTAATTTATATATTTTTTGCTTGGCATTATGCTTTATTTTTGTAATATTCGTTGCTTTCTTTCTACCCAATTATTTTTGTGTTTTCCCTTGATATTAATTAATAATTTTATATTATTTTATACAAAAATATTAATTAATTTGTACAACCCACAGTACACCACGCAAACGGTTCTGTCACAAAATGCTGATGGCACCGTGTCCCTAATCCAAGTGGATCCCAATAATCCCATCATCACGCTGCCCGACGGAACCACAGCCCAGGTGCAGGGTGTAGCCACGGTAAGTTTGAGCTTTGTTTTTTTTCTTTGAATTCAAATTTAATTAATAAATTGTATAAATTATAAATTAAACAGCTTCATCAGGGCGAGGGTGGTGCCACCATTCAGACCGTGCAGAGTCTCACCGATGTCAATGGCCATGAGAACATGACCGTGGATCTCACCGAGACCCAGGATGGCCAGATATTCATCACCACCGAGGATGGTCAAGGTGAGAGAGAGCGAGAGAGAGTGAAAGCTAATGAAGATTTTCTTTAAATCTAAAATTCTACTCTCTTCCCAGGCTATCCCGTGTCGGTCAGCAATGTGATCTCGGTGCCCGTCTCCATGTACCAGTCGGTGATGGCCAATATGCAGACAATACAAACAAATAGCGATGGCACCGTTTGCCTGGCCCCCATGCAGGTAGATACAACAGCCACGCGTGGCACAACCAGTCCCTCCTCTACGGGCCTGTCTGCCGGTGTTCAGTGTTATTCCCTGATCAGTGCCGGCACTGCGGCAGTGTTGAGTCGGCGTAGCCAACAGGCAACCACTACGGGGGGTCGTTACTACCTAGCAGCAGCTAGCTCTGCCACCTCTAATAACAATAATAATAATAATAATAATAATAGTAGTAGTAATAATAATAGCAGCCTCACAAACAATAATAATAATAATAATAGCATTAAGATGCCTTTGCCCATAGTGCTGGCCACTCCAGCCGCTGCTCAACCTCTCCCCAGCACTACCAGATCCTCGCGAAGGATGGCGGTTAATGACACAGGCGGAGCAGCAGGCTTGTTGATGGTTCAAAAGCGCAAAAAGCAGGGCAAATTGAAAGTCCAAACCAAAGCCGGCGAGGCATCTGGCTCATCCGCTGCCTCCGCCTCTATACGCTGCGTAAACAGCGACAGCTTGATCAATGTGCAGCTGCAGCTGCCCTCCAAAAGCATCAAGCAAGAGCACCAGGAGTAGAACTCCCACCAAAAAATATAACAATAATTAAAAAAAAGAAGCCACATCTCGAATCTAGTCAGAGAGAAGAAAATATAAGGAAAAAAAGAAGCACACTTGCCATTTTAAGCTTAGATTAAATGCCAAAAAAAAGGTTTATTTAGAAAAATAGAAACATAAATTGAAAAAGAATTTAGGGCAAAGGAAAGGACCACACCAAATCGAAACCAATTTGTTGATAATTGAAACCAAAAACTAAGAAAAAGAAAACTAAAAGCAGAAATCATATATAATTTGTTCCTAAAAAGAATTGTTTAAACTTTTAGTTAGTTAGTATTAAATAGTTAGTAGAGGATCTTAGCAGCAGCAACAGCAACACAAACCAAATATTAATCATATGTAGTCAGAGTTTAAGTTTGTTTTTATTTTACAGCAGCACAGGGATTCAGATTTTTGGTGCAAATTTTGCGAATTTGAAAAGAAAAACAAACAAAAAAAAAACCTCAAAAGTAGTCAATTTAGCATTGAGAATGCCCATAATAGCTTAGCCCTTAATCTAAGCCTTTAGTCTTAGTTACAGCCTTAGTTTAAGTCTTAGTCTTGGTCTTAGTCTTGATCTTAGTCATATAATCTCCTCGGGTGTGCTTGAAAAAATTGCAAATTTTTATGTTATTAATTGCTATTGTGTTTATCCCCCCCCCCCCCCACCCAAGCCTTATTATTATTGTGTTTACATGTTTTATTTTTATTATTATATTATATATTATGTATAATATATATTATTGCAATTACTTTTTACGTTGTTCTAGACCAAATTTTATGTTCTAAGAGAAACAGAGAAAGTGAGAGAGAGAGAGAGAAGAGAGAGCGAAAGCCAACAAATTTTATTGAATAAATCTTTTGTTGTTGTGATTTGATTTTGATTTCGAGTTTTGAGTTTTAATTTAATTATAAGCTAAAGATGTAAGTAATAGTTGAAGATTTCCTTGATTTTTATTAACTTTTACTTATTTATTTAGCTCAAAAAAGTAAGTATTATAATTTTATAATTATTTCTTATTTTATTTTCTTATAGATTTTAAATTGTTTTGTGTGAAGTAAAGAAAGAGATTTCCTTTATTTTCCTTAACTTTTATTCACATTTATTTTATTTTTTAGCTCAAAAAAGTAAGTATTATAATTCTAAAAATTATTTATTTTATTACATTTTTTATTGATTTTATGTAAAGAAAAGTAAGTAATAGTTGGGGATTTCCTTGATTTTTCTTAACTTTTATTTATTTATTTTTTAGTTTTTTAGCTCCCAAAAGTAAGTATTTTAAAGCTATAATTATTTATAATTTAAATTTACGTTGTATGCCCTTTAATTTATTTTTTTCCAGCTACATAAATGATGCTAGTGTTCAGGGGTAAACCTATTTCCAGAGAGTACTGAAAGTTACCCTAAGAAAAAACCTTTTTTTAATCTCTTCAATTTCTTTTCTTTCCTCAGGTGGAAAACGGCGATCAATTGGAAACCATTACCATGTCACCGGGCATGCATCAAATGATGATCCAAGGCGGTCCCGGCCAGGAGCCCCAGCTGGTCCAAGTGGTTAGCTTGAAGGATGCCACGCTGCTCAGCAAAGCCATGGAGGCCATCAATTCGGGTAATGTCAAGACCGAGGATACGATTATAATGGAACAATAGCTGGAGCCCATAGACGGCATGATCTCGCCGGGACTGAGCGAGTGACCTGGCTGTTCTCCCTGGGCAATAAGGCCACAGCTCTCCCCGAGTCCGGGCCAAGGATAAGCCCGACTCTCTAGTCATGAGAGAGAATCAAGAGAGAGAGAGAGAGAGAGCGTACTCTGTAAAAAGCGATCAATCAGTCTAGTCTTCGCGTAGGAAATTATCTATTAATTATAATTAACTCTTTGACTCTGTAATTGTACTCTTTTTTTTGTGAGTGTAAGTGATCTTTTTGTTTCTATCTTGTATTTTTTTGTGGCTCTATAAATAGTTCAATTCTGGGCTGGATACTCATAGCTATAATATCGTAATATACATATGCCTATGTCTAAGCATTATAGCATTATATCTACTATATATATATGCGAGAGTTTGCAATAACCAAATACTTAACGAAAAAACGAGAGAGCAGAGATTACAAATTAATTAATTAATTATATATATGCAGTCCCCCATTGCAATGTAAACAGAAAACATCACTTTAAACATAATTAAATTAAATAATTACCTAATTAATAACGATTAAAGACCGAACCCTATAAGCCATAATTCTATCGAATAAAAAAATGACCCAAAAAGTGCAAGCACCAAAGAGTTATTTAATAAAGAAATGGGAGATAATGAACTTTTTGGGCGATTTGGGGGATCTAGAAATTGCTGGAAGAGGGTTGCCTTTATTTTTTTTATATATTTTCCTGTTAGTTTTTATTTTTATTTCTAAAAGGGTAATTGAATCTCAACACCGCACGGGTATACAAACCTTTATAGTTTATTTTTTATAATTTTTAAAATATATTAGTTATATCCTGACCTTAAAAAATAATCGCTTCGATTTGTTAAACAATGCAAATACAACCACCCTAGTCTTGCTGCTAATTATCTGGCAACGACTGTATATATATTGAATGAAAAAACCTGTTTCTTTTTTTTTTTGACGTGAGTTGTGCCTGCGAAAAAAATGTAAACAAGTAAAAAAAGGAAAACAACAAACTAAACATGTTTAAAAAAAATGCCAAAACAACTTTTGCAATGGGTGAAAGATATTTACAAGCAATTTCATGCTTTCTTTGGCTCTTCGGAGTCAAAGCGGAATCCTCATGAGATTTTTCCCATTTTCCAGACAAAAATAGAGGAAGTAGGAGATATTTCTTGGTAATATTAAAGTAAGATTTACTTATAAGGAAATATTTGAATATATATATATGAATTTCAAAGCTATTTTCTCATCATTGTCGTTGCCCTCCAGTGGGTTTTTCTTGATGAAAAGGTTATTGATCGGTTCGGTTCTTGCCTCCCAGATTCTTGACAACAATTCTGCGATATTCTACTCTTGTCTTCTGTCCCCAAAGGCAGCTGCAGATGAGGCCAGATTCCTCCTCGAACTTTGAGAGTCTTTTACTGGAAAAACTAGTTTAGCTTTTTGCGTTTTTCATCGAGCGCCTTAACCAAAATGGTAACTCCGCTTGGAAACAGCTCTTCCTCGGCGATCGATTGGAGACGGAAGAAAAAGAGATTGGATTTTTCCAGGCACAGTTAGAAAAAAAAATGAAAGAATATGACAACACAAAAGGAAGTTATCTTCAATTTACCCTCCTTTATTATTTTCAGTGCATATTTCTTCTCAGTTCGAACGTTTTTCCTTAAATAACATCAACTGGTTTTTCGGTCAATTGCAATTGAAGTCTTGCTTTTCTCCCCTCCCTTAGTTTTTCCCCCCTCTTTCGCCTTGCAGAAAGTTTTTCTTGCCTTGCAGGTTTTCCACCAGGCTTTTGGTCATTGTTTTTTGTTCCCATTCTTTAGTGGCTACCAATCCCGTTTGGTTTATATCCCAATTTTCTGCATTCCATCTGGCCATATTCTTCTCCATTTCCAGGTCTTTAATTTCCCAAATAATCCAATTAAAGCGGCCTGTCTGTGGAAAATGGCTAATAAGTAAGAAATGGTCAGAAAGAAAAGATAGTGCAGAGAGAAAGGAGTCATTAAAGATGATGCTGCAACGGGAGTCCGGGCTACGAACAGGAAGACTGAGCTAATTCATGGTTTCTTAAAGCAATTCCTCAGGCAATTTCCAAGTAAGTCGGAGAATCTTAATAAGGTGAGCAGTTTTTTAACTGTTTTCACAATTCTTTAGAATTGTTTATAACAAAAAATAAAATAAATATAATAACAATAAATATTCGAAGTCTTCAGGCTTTCTTTTTATATTTCAACAATTAAAGTTTGTCAAATTCAAAAGCTAAATATTCCAAGTAATAAATCACTCAACTCTCTTAAAATCTTCGACAACTTCTAGCTTTTTTTTTATTATTTTTCAACAATTAAAGTTTGTAGAAAACTTTTACCTTAAGGCTCCAAGTTACTACAAGTTACAGCTCCTAAAAAACCAGTCGCCGAAACTCGAATTCCAAAAAGAGGATTCCCAAGAAAAGCCACGATCGTTTGACATTTTGTCGCCTGTTCCAAACACGAAGCACTTGACGAACTTCGAAAAGACTTCGGCTGGCGGCGACTTCGGGTTTTCGTGCGAGACTTCGGCTGAGCGACGAGACTCAAGCGAGCCGAAAATCAAGCCAAGCCAGTCTTCGGTTCGAGCTCAGACAACGAAGTCGCAGTCGCCGGAGAAAGAGCGAAGAAAAGCTAGCGAGAAACAGTAGAAGAAAGAGAGAGAGACAAGCCCAGTGTAGCACCCTCTCTGTCTTAAGGCCGAAACTGTGCGTGAAATCGGTAAACCAAAACCAAAACCAAAACCGAAAACTGAAAACTACAAATCGAAA
The DNA here is from genome assembly GCF_030179895.1 of Drosophila kikkawai. Classification (NCBI taxonomy): domain Eukaryota; kingdom Metazoa; phylum Arthropoda; class Insecta; order Diptera; family Drosophilidae; genus Drosophila; species Drosophila kikkawai. The sequence continues at coordinate 13,144,108 of NC_091733.1, read as the reverse complement.
AATAAAAAACGAAACAACCGAAAACTGCTAAACCGAAAAATAAAATAAAATCGAAATCAATCTCGAAACTTGAAAATATCAAGATATAAGCGAGATAATAATATATATAAACAAGATCCCTATCTTAATTTTGCGTGTTTATTTTTTACACATTTTTTTATGGTTTATATAACAAAGTTGTAATATTCATATATTATTGATTATTTTTGTTTTTAGCCCACAAAAAGCATAAATTTAAAATTGGAAACATTGAAAAAGGTGAGTTGATAGTCCATTTATAGTTTCAATATTGGTGGTTATGGGCTGCAAGACTAGTTTTAAGCAGACTCCGTCGCCGGAACGGGTCCGAAAGCTCGCAAACTCAATGCCAGAGCCAGAGCGTGGCTTTCAAATAGTTGGCTATCGAGTGTGTCTAGTTATCGATTGAGGAATTTGGTAATTAGCATACCAAGCAGATCTTTAAAAGATCTAATCTTTCTTCTTGGCTTGACTTGGCGTCGGCAGCCATCAATCTCCATTTAAACGCGCCGAAAGACAACAAAGCGACAGATATATAATTAAGCGAGACACGAGACAATTTCAAGCCTGGGTTCTTGACTAAATAGAGGGGGAATGTCAGGAAATAAATATATATATATCAATATTTTATCGAAATTTTTTGGTATAAAGTCGATAAATCTATATTATGTTTGATATATCATACTAATCAATTTAAAAACGCTTTTCGTATACTTTTCAATCACTTCGATATGTGACTTTGTAATAAATCAATATTTTGTTAGATATATTCCACCAATATGATCGATAAAAAACGCTGATCAAATAGTTTTCGATAAAATCAGTATATAAGTCACTACTGAAGTCAATATCGCACCAATAAGATCAATAAACATAGATAAATATCGAAAAAAAAATACTTATCGGTTATTTTTCGATAAAATCGATTTTTTAAAGTTAAATGCGCTATTTTTTTATAATTTCAATTTCGGTAAAACAACATTAACGTTACTTTATTGTCGTTAAATCACAGATTCTCGATATGAAACCGAAGATAATAAAGACAAGGTCAGAATCTCCGTTTAACTGTCATTCAGAATCCCGTAGCCCAGTTCCCTTTTGTTGTCAAACATTCCCAAAATTCCAGGCAACCTCAACTTGAGGTCATTGCTCAAAAACATGTCGATGAGATTCGCTTACAGACTCACAAGTGGCTTGTTTTTTGTTGCTTTCGGGATTTTTGGGGTTCTGCCTGGCAATTTAGACATCAAAGAGCAAGCTCTTCTTCACGACACAGTCTTTTGTCTTTCTTGTGCTGGCTTTTGACTTGATTTGACTTCACTTATCTCACTATATACATGTTGCTTTATGGCCCACTCGAGTTGGAGTGACTTCAAGCAGGCTAATTGAAAGCCAGGAAAGATGAATACCCTAACATTTTAAGGGTTCTTAGGTACAGAAGAAGAGTCTAAAAGTACTTGGTATTACAGAATGCCTCAGATGCTATGGTTTTTAATAGTTTTCTATAATAAACCTTAAATATTTGTTTTATTTTTATCATAAATATTTATTAACCAGTAAGCTCAGCTTCCCTAGAGCAATCCCAAGTCGATCTTGCCCTTTTTTTCAAGTTTTTTTCTATCTTCTCTCTTTATTTCTTGTTCTTTATTTTTATGTGCTCTGTGCTCGAGTGAATGGCATTAGAAGTGTGGTGGAGAGTGGGGAATGGGGGAGACGGAGCCATTAGCCACACCTGAGGCAGGTAGGTAGATCTCCAGCGAGATAGAAAGATGCTCTGGCATCTCTCTACTTATTTGGTCTGCTGTTTGTTTCTCCAGCTAACTGGGTGTGGTCCTCCTCCTAACCACCAAGCGAAGGGGAAAAGCAAAATATTGATCCTGGTCAGGTCAAAAGTGAAAGCGTACATAGAGCTAACTTGGCCCTAAACCAGCGAGATCCTCGGCGTTAAATTGCAAAAAACTTAAACTAAGCTAAACGACTTTGGTCATAATAATTGGCGGAAAAGGCAAGACAGGCAAATGCCCGGAATCGATCCAACCCAATCCCCACTATCCTCTACCCACTCGCCTTCTAGCCAAGCCAATCAAATCAAAATGTTTACAATCCAAAACCCAAAATTAAGCCAAGAAAAGAGGCAACAACAAGCAAATTAACTGCGATAAAAGAAATACTCTAACTATAATGGGAATATTTTTGGCTTAACAAGGCAAGGAAGAAATGAAAACAATGAAAACAAATTTAATTTCCAGACTATTATCATTTTTAAATGCAATAGTTAAAGGTAGCTCAAGCTGAGCTTGGTTTTGAATACTAAAAGCTCTCATAAAATATTAATTAAAAGAAACCAAAACTAAAAAAAAATATACCGTCAGAATATCAATAGCAAGAACGCAAAAAATATCGAAAAAATCTAACTTTTTGATATTGCACACAATAGTCGATACATCTATAATTTAACTTTAAATTTAATTTAAAATAAACCATAAATATTATATACTATCCTAATATCTAAATTAGGAATGTCAGAAAACATCAAACAATTTTAACTGCTTCGATAAATCGATATTTTAACTTTATACATGCGATAAATGTGCGATAAATTAATTAATTTCATATTTTAAACTCCTTCCGAGGGTATTACCCAGTTCAGCTTGAATCCTTCCTCTCGACTGGCTTTTGTTAATCGAATCGAAGTGGAAACCAAATTGGTGGCATTGCCGCCGAATGAGAAAATGCGAAATAAAAACCGACAGACCGACAAAAACAAATAATAATTAAGCGTGTACAGAAAGAGAGAAATATGATTAAAATTCCCGGGGCATACGCAGATCACCCCGAGCCAAGAAAGGAAAGCGCTTGAAACGAAAATGATTTCAAATATTATTATTTTTTTTTTTGCAATTATATTGAAAGTGTTTTCGATTTTATTCCAACAACACGAAGTTGACGTGCCAAAGCTCAGTAAGTTGCCAGCTGAGTCAGGTGAGGCGGTAGGCAGCAGCAGGTGGTGTTAATGGGGGGAGAATACAAAAATATATAATATAATATATATGCCATGGAAATTAGTTGTTGGCATTGTTGGCGTTGAATTGCTGGCCAACGAAACAATGCAGCTAATTTTTGCTGTGAATTTTTAACTGGCCAATAGAAATATCGATAAGATATAATGGAAGTTATATATAGAAATTGAAAGAAAATAGAATATCTGGAATTATATAATCTATTGAAAGAACTAAAGCTTTCAATGGCCAAGGAAAAATATTAATAAGGTAGATAAATATAGAATTTTACTTTTAAATATATTTTCTGCTATACCTAGTCTCGGTTTCCTTTTCCTTTTTTTTCGGTAAATCCGATAATCTTAATTCGCTCGATTAATTTCCTATATCGATACATTCGATGAGGGTAATCATCCTTAGGATTATTTTAATTATCGTTAATAATTTTTTATAAATTGATTCAAAAGAAATATTTATAACCAAAATAAATCCCTTTTTTATTTGTTTTCCTTTCCGTTCTATTCCATTGCATTCGGATTCCATTGCATTCGATTCGATTTTTATTTGTTCGATAATTTTTATACCGTTATTGAAGGTCTATCAAAAAAGAATAATATCTAGGATTTTTTTTTTCCTAAAAAACATATCCTAAAAAATGTCTAACCCATCCGATCCTGCTCGAATTACCGTTATTCCATTTCCTTAGGTTCCATGTCATTGCATTCCTAGATTCTTATAATTGTTTGCTTTTTTTCGCTCTTTTTACACTCTTTTCACACTATTTTTTCACTCTTTTTTAAAATCTTTATTTCACTCTTTTTTCCTTCTGTCCCATTTGATGCGTGACATTCGTGACTTTTGCAGAATTACCCCAGAACCCCCCTGGTTCCCGTCACTTGTGGGCTAATCCCACCTGTTTCAGTGTTCCATTTGACCATTGCCAACTAGAAAAAAAAAACCATAAAAATGCAGTCCGAATGGTTGCAAATCGGCGGAAAAAAGTAATAATAAAAATAAAAACACTGAAAACAATCAACAGGCTGGCAACAGGAGGAGGAGGAGGAGGAGGTGGCCGAAGAAGCAGCAGAAGAAGCTGTTGCTTTTGTGGCAGTAGAAATAGCTTTGAAAGTGGCACAAAGTAATTTTAATGCTGAATGGAGCGTAAAGTTGTTCAACTGCAATTGCAATGGATTTTTTTCTTTCTGTTTTTGTTCATTTCTGTGTCTGTTATTTCTTCTCTTTTTTTTTTGGCCAACAAAAGAAGCAGAAATCCAAAATTAAAACCAAGTGCAATTATATTTGACACAGACTGTGTCTCGCTTACAAAATCGGAATTTTTATGGCGCGGATTCAGAATGGGAATCATTTTGCATAATGCATAAAGGCCGCATCAAAAAGACCATCTCCAAATTGATCGTAAAATGCTTAGGTTTATTGATAAAGCCACCCGATCGAATCGATACATATACATATGTGAATATATTTGCATGAGAAAGCGCAGATCGACGAAGATCGGAAAGAGGAGAGTTCGATGGTGAGGTAATAGGCAGAAAGAAATGCTTAAATTAAGCTTACACACTTTGGCGGCTATGACAAATTGGAGACCCAAAAATAACACACAGATTGGTCAATAGATGGGGTTAGAGCTGTCTAATATATCGATATAATAATCGAGAATTATCGGTCTCAATATTATATCGAAATTTTGATATTTTCTAATTTTTAAATATTGTAAATATTAATATTAAATAAGAAAGCAAACTAACTTTGGGAAGCCGTCTTTTTTTTGGTTAAATAAAACAAACTATATGTTTTTTGCACATATAACGCCACATTTAAATATAGATTTATATTTATATTTATACATAAATCAAATTTCGCTTCAAATATCAAATAAGCATCAATTTATCGATATTTTCTGTCATTCCTATTATAAATCCCCAGCCTTGTCGAATCAGTAACTAATTTCTGTGTGTAAAGTGCATTTCTAGGCAGCGTGGGACCCGAAAATATGTTACCTGAATTCGTTTTGGGGGGAGTTACCTCATCCACTGCAACTCAGTGATGATGATTAAGCTCATGAGAGTACATCATATGCAGGTGACTCGCATTGTTTTCAGCAGGTTTTACTCTGTAGCTCCCCAATATTTGCTTACTCTTTAAAATAAAATAGGAATTTGACGTAAAACAAATCCTAATTGAGATTAAATCACTTCAAATCAGATTTCCTACAAAAAAAAAATTCCAAAAGAGTTGTTTATACAAATATAAGCTGCTTACATACCCCAACAATTGTTGTTTCATCTTGAAAACGGAACAGGTTTTATTTTTGGATAAGGGAGATTGACCCAATTTAGCTTTGAACTTCTACAGGTTTCTAATTAGCAGTATTAACACTTTCGACTCTAAACTTTCTGATCTGACACAAGATTTCTTGTCTAAATTCTTCTAAGCAGCTTGGAATTCTTGAAACCAACCCACTCTGCATTTAATAACACAATTTTCTATATTTATGGATCGCCATAATGCTGTCATCTTGGCGACTTAAAGTGCCATCATCATCATCATCGTATCAACGCCCGCGCGCTTAGCTCACCGATGATCTAATCTTTTGGTCGATGGAAAAAGTGCTTTACATCGTTGAACTTGAAAACTTGAACTGAAATTGCACCACGAAAAGGGGTTTATTTTCGGAGAGGGTGGCCAAGAGACAATGCTGCCACAGACTCCACGGAAAACGGAGCTTAAACAAAAGAGGGGAAGAGCTGGAATAAAGATTTCTGTGGTTAAAAAGTTCATTGCTCTTTTTCTCTCTCTGGTGAAAAATCGCTGACTGTTTATTGCTGTTATTTGTTGTCATTGTCATTGTTGCCATTTAGCTGCTATTTTGTTGGTATTTTGTTGCTTTTCTCCCTCTTTTCTCCCCCTGTTTTTGGGCATCTATGTGAAAAAGTTGTTGTTATTTCAGCAAAGTCGGCGACCACCTTGAAAAATTGCAATTCAATGACTCGAGAAATTTGCCATAAAAGTTCAGGTGGAAGCAGAAAAAGGAAAGTGTTATGAAAATGTAGTGAAAATGCAGTGAAATATTTAAAACAAAAAAATTAAGTACTATAATATGGGGATAAATGTGATATAAAGATTGATATTATATGTCTTTTACTCTACTCTAATTGAAAATAAATATAAAATTGGCCTTCCACCAACCTTTTTGCAATTTAGCAGAAACATGGCCAATATCAAGCAATGAATGCAATGGCACTCTCATGTGCATTTAGGCCAAAACGTAGTGGCCAGGAACGTGTAGCTAAATGGCGCATGCCATAGGATTATAAACAAAAGACACAATAAAAAACAGAAGAAAAAATACAACAGAAAAGCACAAAAAAACACTAAAAACCCAAAACACGAATTATTGAAATTCATGCCACCTACTCAAGAGAGAGAGAGAGAGAGAGAGACGCGCCAAAACAAACCCAAAACGAAAAGATTTTTGCATATTTTCACCTTTTACAAAAAAAAAAAAGGCAAATGAATCGATGGATGGCTTGGCCATCTCATGGTATTTAGGCCAACACTGACTCTGGCCAAAAATTAGCACTCAAAATGGTCTGAAGAAATGTGTTAAGGCGCGGCAGAAATCTCCAACTCGATCGCACCTGAACACGAAATGCCAACTTGGACTGGTACTGTATATATTTTTGTTTCTCTTTTTCTCGATTTTTTTTTTGTTGAGGTGCAAATTAATTGGGGCTACACTCGGGCCAGCTTTTCCTTGGCTCATTGTTTTGTTTTTCTGCTTTGTTTCTTATTTTTTCGATCGATTCTTCAATTATGGCAATTAGCCAACGAATTTTCGCTTTGCATGTGGAAAATCAGCAGCAGAAAAGGCCAAGCCCGAATTGGATTCAGTTTCGTTTCGGTTTCAAGCCTGAATATATATCGAATATCAGCGCCCCCCCCCCCCCCCCCCCCCCTCACATTTATCGCTTGGTTGCATTTGAACTTTTTTCTTCCAACTAATTTTCGCCCATTTCGCCATTTAAGGTGGTGTTTATTTCAGTTTTTTCTGTTGTTTTTTGTTTTTGTCTTCACTGAGTGGGTCGGGCATTGATCTATGGGTCTGGATGATACACGAAAAAATAACAAGGAGAAAGAGTGGTAGAAGAAATGGTGGAGGTTGGGCCTTAACGCTAGTGTGGATGTGGATTCCCCAAGGTTTGTGGATGTGCAATGAAAAAATATATATATTACTTTGCGAGGCATTCAGGCGAGAGCTACACAAGTTCGTTGACCAACATTGTCTTAACAATTTGGCAGATTGCACAATAAATATAATTGATTATTAGAAATAAAGCTCAAGGAAAATATTTATTAAATTAATAAGAATTATTAATAATTTCCCATAAACATAAACATAAACATAAAAGACATAGTAAGAAAGAAAACCTATCAAGTATTGCCAAGCAAGTATTTCATTAAATTATAAAAATATATAGTAAAAATTAAACTTATGTAGTGTTGCAAAGCCAACAACGAGTTTAGCTCGCTTTTTGTGGTTTACCAACACTATAAGCTGCTTCAAATATATAATATTTCAGGAAATTATCAAGCATATATACTATAAAAAATTTCCCTAAAAAATATAAATATATAGTAAAAAGAAACCTTATCAAGTCTTGCAAGGAAAGCTAGCTTTTTAACACACTCTTTTTGTTTACCAACACTATAAATAGCATTAAAAAATATATATAATTTTTCAGGAAATTATCAAGCTTATGAATTACCTAAGCTCTTACTTCACATATACGATATATATGTACTTTACTGTAAAACAAAAGCAAATTTCGGTTTTTTTTTTTTGGCAAGTTAGCAGCACTTTTTAGTGAATTGCATAACACTACCACACCTCCTCCTTTACCAGCTCCTCCTCCTCCCAATACTCCTCCTCCGTTAGACGAAACGAAGCTTCCACACACAAAAATGACTCAATTTATCCACGTAATTTGATCCGTACCCCCTTACCCACCCCTCTGCTAGGTGAATCGGCTCGAATCATTAATCACAAGAGAGACCTCCAGACTTTTAACAAACTGCATTCATAATCGGGCCTCCGGACAGGTTGAGCTCAGCTCTGCTTGGGCCCATGCTGCGTATACGTAATGTCAGCGGCCGTACAGTGCCCGCCATATGGATATCGATCTCACGCCGTTGCCTGACATATTTGGGTTGAATGTTAACAGAAAAAATAAATAGTAAAAAATAACAAAAGTAAAATAACATAAAACAAGAAAGGAAGCTAACTTCGGCACGCCGATGTTTGTATACCCTTGCATATATTATTTCATTACATTTTACCTATATTATTATGTTTACAGTTTGACAGTTACAGTTTTGCATTCCCAGCTTTACATTTTCTCAACATCTACGGATCGCTTCTATGGCAACTATATGATATAGTTGTCCGATTTTTATGAAATTTATACCATAATTTTAGAATAATAAAATAAGCTTATATCTCAAAGTAGATAAAAATACGTTGAAAAACAACGAAGCTAACATTTTATTTCTATTACTTTCCCGATCGTTCCTATGGCAACTATAAGATATAGTCGTTCGATTTTCATAAAATTTTTTACAAAAATTCTGGAATAATATAATATCTCAAAAATTATGCAAAAATGTTGAAAAACAGCTAATTTATAATTTTTTTTCTAAAAATTTATCTAACATTTGTATGGCAGCTATATGATAAAACTGTACTATACTTTAAAACTGAGAGACGGACATGGCTAGATCGACTCGGCTGTTGATGCTGATCAAGAATATATATACTTTATAGGGTCGGAAACGTCTCCTTCACTGCGTTGCAAACTTCTGACTGAAATTATAATACCCTGCAAGGGTATAAAAAATAGCAAACAAAACCGAGAAAAACAAAACTCGCAGCTTATGAATGCCTGACCACAGCAAAATCGGCAAATGTCGCAATTAACATATTTCTCATGTGTGCAAGTACGAATGCACACCGATACGTATTTGTTATTATTATTATTTTTGTAGAGGTTTTTTAAGAGGTTATAAATGTTTATAAAAGCTTTTTAAAAGCGGGGCTCTCCGGAAAAACAAACAATCACATTCTGGAGGGAATTAATATTAATAATAGTAATGGGTTCTGCAAAACTGTGCCACGATCCCCTGAGTACCAGCACAACATACACCTGACATTGTCTAAAAAAAATGCCACAGGTGCGTGCTTGTGTGTGTGTGTGAATAAAGCAAGAAACAAAAGCGTTTGTTCAAGTGATTAGCCCAACCCTGAAAAATGTTTGTTATTTTTTCTGTGTTTTTTGGACCAACCCCTCGAGAAACATAAAAAATTTGCGACTGAGAAAGGTGAGGAGATCAGGGATTATAAAAAAAAATAGGCCTGGGTCACAGGTAGCGATAAAAATATGAAATCTGTATCGAAAAATAACTCAAATGTTGATATTAAAATAAATATTTTATCGATAATTCGATTATTATTTGGCGGACAGCTCTCTCTTAAGCGAACAACTTTAAAGACATTATACATTTTAATCTTTAACAAAGTTAATATATCATTTTTTATACAAATATAAATTTATATATTATTTATTATAGGTAGTTTTTAAGGCATATAACTGACGGACAATTCTCTTGGGCGGACAACTCCTAAGAATGTTATATAAACACTTAAAATAATACAAGAAAAACAAGTTAAAATGTATCCCTCAAGGATTATTACAATTGGGCAGTTATCATAAATCTGAATACGTATACCTATATAACTATTAGCCTCCAACTTAGCATACATACATATATCTTGCGCTTTTGTGCTCCATCCTCGCAGTGCAAAACGACAAACAAAGATTTGTTTTATGTGACATTTCAATTAGCGCAGTGTCAAGACCTGACATCAGCATAAAAACACAGTTCAACTATTGTTGAATCACGGGCCCCAACAACCTACACCACAGAGTAGAGACAATAGAAAGATAAACATTGAAAGATATATGCAGATAAAAACAGATATATAGGTAAGCACATACCGTAGAGATATTCACAGTGCTTGTGGCGTTAATAAGTGGTGATCGCTGATTGGCACAGCTGGGCAATCACTGGTACAGTCACCTGCTAATCATGGCACGGGCACGTTCGAGGCATTCCAAGCATTCCGTTTAATTGCAGGCCAGGCGCCTCCCCCCAACGTTCGAGTGCGTTGATATTGATCAGATTGGAGACCGCACTTTAATGATTGTTGAGTTGATTGAATGATCGCAGCGATTTGGGTCAGGCCATGATCTCCAACTTGGACGCAGACATCGACCGTTTGGCTGGTCATTAGAACTGTCGTCCAGTTGACATAACCATGGCCAGCCATTAGAGCCATTTGCGCAACTCCAAGAGTCCAACTAGCGAGGCAACCACTTGGTGTTCCACTGATGCAACACTTGAAAGACTAAGCCAGTCAGCGGTCTTGTATATATTTTAATTAAATAAGGTTCTGCTTGGTTCTCTAATAATTTTTTTTAGTAAATCCTGTAATTTTCTGTCATTTACCCCCCTTCAAGTTTTCACTAATTTACCACTTATCGTTCGCTGACTTTCGTTGGCATTTTGTTTTGTTTTTCTTTTGGTTTTGTTTTGTTTGTTCCGCTGTTTTGTTTGTCTAATTACGCAACTTGTCGACAGCGGATGCCAGTGTGTGCCGCTGCATTTTGTGGTTTGACCAAAAAGCGTTTCCAATTCCGTTTCAGCTTGGAGTGGTAGGCCCAAAAGCAGCAACCACATCCACCACATGCATCGCGCAGTGCAACAAAAATTATGGCAAGCCCATTTCCGCGTGTCAACAAACTTCTGCTTTGGGTGAAATTTTTTGTAAAAGAAAAAAAAAAAAAACCTAGCAGGAGGTGGAGCCAACGGAACCTAAGAAAGTGTCCGCTCGAGTAACTGCATATGCACAGCAAGAAATTTATTTCAATGAGTTATTTTGAAAAGAGATTAAAGAGATTATATATAGAACACAAAGATTGACAAAGTACCTAGGAACCTACTGTATTTTTCATACGACTCTTGGAAAGCAAGCTCTTACCTCACGAAATGTTGCTTCAGGTGGGTTTAATGAAAGCTCTACTGATAAAGAGAAAGAAAATATTAGCTTCTCAGCGTCTTTTGAGTTTCTTTAAAATATTTACTGATCACCAATGAATTCAGCAATTCACCAATAAATTCAGAAGTTCACCAATGAATTCAGCAAATTCACCAATGGTTTCACCAAGGACACCTAGCGCCGGGCGAGGACCCGGGATTTCATGAAGATCTACCTCTGATACATGGACTACATAACCCTCTAAGTCCACTTCCAAAAATTATATTATTTTCACCACTGTAACTCGAGGATGTTTAGACGAAAGTCGGGCTAGCTGAAAGATCAAACCAAAGACTGAAGAAGCCCTGGCATAGATCATGGATGGGTTGCTGGGCTTGCTGCACTGTCGGCCGTGTTCGTTGTTCAAACTTTTACTTGTGTTCATCCGCCTTCGCCTCTTCTGGAGGGTATATACATTATACATATATAGGGGGATCCCTCAACGCGTGCAGTGAAAACCCGAGAAGCACGTAGACATAATTTATTGCCAAATGCATGGTAGACTCGCGCTGGACACGCCTCGCTGGCCACGTTCGTGTGTCGTGCCCCGTTCAAGCGTCATAGATACAAAGATACTACAATATATCTTGGAACTATTTTTTTCTTTCGATTTCTTCGAGGGCCGACGAGACGTAAATAGTTGTTTAAAAATCCGTCGAAAAATGTGCAGTAATTAAAGCATTTTAAGGTATAATGTATAAATGAAAAGAAAGAGAAAGACAAAAACAACAGGCAAGCGTAAAGTTGTTACTCGATGCGTCGGCAGCTAACGAGTCTTAATTAAAGTGAAAATGCCAAAAGATCGACATGGATATGGCTATGGATATCCATATCTATATCTATATCTATATCTATATGCACATTGTGTTGCAAAGTGCAGTCAGTCAGTCAGTGTCTGGTGTCTAGTTATCCAACGCGACATGGTGATGAAACCAGGCCCTGGCATAGAGGAATCCGTGTACGAGAAAGGGCTTTCAGAAAGCATCTGTCCGCTCCAGAGAGAAAGAGGGTCTGTCCGTTTAAGAAAGTCTGTATAAGCTTAAGATGGGTGCGAAGATACTGATACTCTTTTATAATTAAACCCCTATCAACAAAGACTTTGTCCGCTCAAAAGAGATGTTTTATGCGCTTTAGAGAGACAGAAATTTACTGAGGGATTAATCCCACCAAGAAAGATTCATTTAACAATGTCATTTAAATATAATTAAAATATCACTCACCAAAGTCTCAGTATATATTTTCCTTTATCCTGTGTATTTGTCCTTTCAAAAGAGAGTGTCTGTCCGTTAAGGAGAGTGTTTCATCCGCTCAATCACTTTTTTTAATTTGTTTTAGCTAGAAAATCCGCTTAGCTCAGGCGTTCCATAAACATTTTCCACTAACCTCTGCTCTCTCTCTTTTGTCTCCTCTCTTCTGTTATCCACAGCGATGTCATAATGGAGCCAATGACCATGCTGGTATTGGCCTTCCAGCTGCTGGCCCTCTTCTCGATCGCCGGCGCGCTGCTCATCTATCTGATCTGCAAGGTGCGTGAGGACAGTGCAGCGGCCAGCGCTGCCGAGTCGCAGCCAAGTCGTGTGGTCCTGGTCACCAGTGCGGATACCGCTCTGGGTCTACAGCTGTGCACGCATTTGGCCAACAAGGGTTGCCGCGTCTTTGCTGGGATGAAGGAGGCACATGATTCGTTGCCAGCCAAGCTACTTTGCGGCTGGATGAAGATCCGGGAATATAGCGAAGAGCCCATTGCTGGTACCATTATACCAATGCGTTTGGATGTGACCCGTGAGGATGTGCTGCGCGAGGCGACGGTGGCAATGGGTGCCCACCTCAATGCCGATGAGCGTGGCATTGCGGCGGTGATCAACACTAGCGGCAGTGTGTTCCGCGGCAAAGTGGAGTCCCAGGACGTGCAGCAGTGGGAGCATATGCTGAAGACCAATATTTTGGGAACTTTGCGGGTGGCCAAGGCTTTTGTGGGCTTTTTGCGTCCCACACGTGGGCGTCTTCTATATCTTGGCGGTGGAGGAGGTGGGGATAGTGGTCCCCGCTCGGGTGGCGATGGCCTGGTGGCCTTCAATGCCTCCCGCGTGGCCGTGGACAAGTGCGCAGAAGAGCTGCGCAAGGAGCTGCAGCCGTACGGCGTCAGCGTTGTGGCCTTGGACACCTGCGGCATGACAGCCGAGTCTCTCTACAAGGCTCCAGTGGCACAGAGTAAGTTTCCTGGAAATAAAATGATATACAAAATTTATATTTTTATTATTTTTTTCGCAGCCATGTCGGCCACGGCGGGCGCACCCACCCAGTACACGGCGGACGTCCTGAGTCCGGGCGCCCTGCAGGTGATCGAGCGGGCGTTGTGGGACTTTGCGCCGCAACAACGCTATCCGCTGCTCAGCCACAACAAGTACCAATTCACGTTGCCATGCCGCTCCTCGCTGCGTCTTCAGCGGCCCTCAGCAGGCGCTGTTCCATCATCCGAGGCGTCCGCTGCCACGCAATCGGTTTAAGGACAATGCTGTCTTGTTAATGCTGCTGCTTCCCCATGTTTTCTGTATATACGCTCCCGAACTCCTTGACTCCCCCTGCTCCCGAGACACCTGTTCCTTGCTAACCGGGACTCACTTTGCTTTTAATCTTTTTCCCGCCAAAAATATAACGTGCGCGGCGGCATTCGGCAAAATTATTTTGTTTCTTCTTCCTCCTTTTGTCAGGAAGAAATGCGTTTTTATAATATTATTATATACTCATTTTTTGTACACAAACACTGCTCTACCGTAATGTTACGAAATTTTGACAAAAAAAATAAAAACTTTTGTGCTAATCAAAAAAAAATAAGCGCGACGAGGCGGCAGGAAGCCCGCACGTGTTTGTCTCGTAAAGGGGATTGATTTGATTGACTTTGGGTCACTGTAAATAGTCTTTTTCTTGGTTTTTCCACTAGTTTCGAACAAAATTGAGTTGTAATTTCAAGAACAGAAAACTTTTACCGGTTTAACAACTAGAGCTGAGCACAATCACAGCTTGTAAGGATTTCTAAGCTTTAATCGGTTGATATCGTGGTTTTCCCAGCTCTAGCAGTCGTTATGTCAATTTTTAGAACATTTTCAAAGGAGAGCTAAATTAGGTGTGTGCACACTGCTCGCTAATGCAACTGTGTAAGAAATCAGTAAAAGAGAGCAGTTTTTGCGTCACCTTATTTTTTTTAGACCTTGGCGAAGTTAAATTTGGTGTGGACACACTTTCTCATTCGCCGGTTGAGACCTTAACCCTATCATGGACCGGTGGGGTCTCTTGAGTATTAGCAACGAAACTAAACAAATCTTAATATTTTAAACTGTTTTATGGGTTGAATTAAAAACAAAACCATCGCAAATGGCTTAACCTTTTTGTAGTCATATAGCTATAGGTTTATTTATTTACACTACACTTCGAACAGTAAAAAAAACAACAAGTTAGGCCAGCAACTCCCATTTTTAGAGGTTACTTGGCCTGCTGCTGAGCCTGGGCCTTTGTGCGCTCCTCCAGTGGATCGTAGCCGGTGGCCATCTTCTCCTTGAACTGCTCATAGGTGCGTTTGCGATCGAAATGCTTCACCCATTGGCCGGGACACGATTGCTCAAAGGCCTTGCGTAGACTCTGGCAGGCGCTGGGCACCTTTTCGCCACTGGTGGAGCTATGCTTGGGCGCATGCTGGTCCAGGCACTTCCAGTACTCGTCACGGTTGTTCCAGCACTTGGCGCGCTCCGCCTTGTCCGGGAAACTCATCGCTCAGTCCGCCGCCGCCGGCTAGGTGGTTCTTATTGGGTTGAGGTTGAGTCTTGGTTTTGGAATCTGGTGTTCTTGTGGGTTTTGTAGGCAGAGTTTCACATTAATTGCAAGCGGTGTGGTCGGAATTGAATTAATTTAAGCCGCTGTAATTAATTTACAAGACTTTTAAGCTGTTTAATTCATTAAAAAAGGAGCAAGAAACCAACCTCAAAAAATTACAAAACAAAAACTCAGCTGATTGATATCGATTTCGATTAGAGCCGTATTTAATGGTATTTTATACCTATCGATAATTTTAAAGCCCCACTGATTTGGTATTTTTATCTAACTCAATTGGTATTTTTGGTAGTCAAGGAGGGTTTTATTGGTAGATAATTAGGCGGTCACACTGCCTCCCGCCAAAAACACCGCGTACGGCGTGCAATTTTTTGCTAACCGAGTTTTGTTTGCGTTTGTATTTGCTTTCGAACGGAACAAAGCTCTTTCTTTGATTCCCCCTACAAGCCACCAATAGAAGTTACCTCCAACAATGGCCCACGACGGGGAACAGTTCATCAAAGATATTCAGCGCGAGTATGTGGACTTTCTGGACGACGAGGAGGACCAGGGCATCTATGCCGGTCACGTTAAAGACATGATAGCCGAGAAGAGCAAGCGCCTGATCGTGAACGTCAACGATCTGAAGCGGAAGAATCCCCAGCGGGCAATGGGTCTGCTGAGTAACACCGCCGACGAGCAGCTGGCCTTCGGGCGTGCCCTCAAGGAGTACGCCTCAACGGTGGATCCCAGCTATGCCAAGATGCACGAGGATCTATTCGTTGGCTTCGAGGGATGCTTTGGCAATCGACATGTGACGCCGCGCAGCCTCACCTCCATTTACCTGGGCAACATGGTCTGCGTGGAGGGCATTGTCACGAAGGTCTCCCTCATCCGACCGAAGGTGGTGCGCAGCGTCCACTACTGTCCCAATACGCGCAAGGTTATGGAGCGTAAGTACACGGATCTTACCTCCTTCGAGGCCATACCTTCTGGCGCCGCGTATCCCACCAAAGATGAGGATGGCAATCTCCTGGAAACGGAGTACGGTTTGTCAGTTTACAAGGATCACCAGACACTGACCATACAGGAGATGCCGGAAAAGGCGCCGGCAGGCCAACTGCCCCGCTCCGTGGACATTGTCTGCGACGATGATCTTGTGGATCGCTGCAAGCCCGGCGATCGGGTGCAGATAGTAGGCAGCTATCGCTGTCTGCCTGGCAAGCGAGGTGGCTACACATCGGGCACCTTTCGCACTGTCTTGCTGGCCAACAACATTTCGCTGCTGAGCAAGGAGAGCAACCTGGATATATCGCGCGAGGACATTATGCTCTGCAAAAAGCTGGCCAAGAACAATGATATCTTTGAGCTGCTCAGCAAGAGCCTGGCCCCGTCTATCCACGGGCATGCGTATGTCAAGCAGGCTATTTTGTGCCTGCTCCTGGGCGGCGTAGAGAAGCTTCTACCGAATGGCACTCGCCTGCGTGGTGACATCAATGTCCTGCTTATAGGTGATCCCTCGGTGGCCAAATCCCAGCTGCTGCGTTATGTTTTGAACACGGCTCCCCGGGCTATACCCACCACGGGTAGGGGATCCAGTGGTGTCGGTCTAACGGCGGCAGTGACCACGGATCAGGAGACGGGGGAGCGTCGTCTGGAGGCTGGAGCCATGGTTCTGGCAGATCGCGGGGTGGTCTGCATCGATGAGTTTGACAAGATGAGCGACATTGATCGCACGGCCATCCATGAGGTGATGGAGCAGGGTCGTGTGACCATCTCCAAGGCGGGCATTCATGCCTCTCTGAACGCACGCTGCTCGGTGTTGGCCGCCGCCAATCCGGTGTACGGGAGGGTGAGTACTGAACTTAATCCTAACCAGATCCTTGAGGAACCCTAATTCTAATCTCTCTCTCTTAACAGTACGATCAGTACAAGACTCCCATGGAGAACATTGGTCTGCAGGACTCGCTGCTGTCGCGTTTTGATCTGCTCTTTGTCATGCTGGACGTGATTGACAGCGATGTGGACCAGATGATATCCGACCATGTGGTGCGCATGCATCGCTATAGGAATCCCAAAGAGGCCGATGGAGAACCCCTGTCCATGGGCAGTTCCTATGCCGATTCATTGGCCTTTGTTTCCCGGAATGAAGAGGTAGGTGTTTACATTTATAAAAAATGAAATATTCTGATTTATATACTCCTTCTCCCTCTCTTTTCCTCCTCAGAAAAAGGACACCGAAGTCTATGAGAAATACGATGCCTTGCTGCATGGCAAATCCCGTCAGCGTCACGAGAAGATCCTCTCCGTGGAGTTTATGCGCAAGTACATCCACATTGCCAAGTGCATGAAACCCAAGCTGGGTGAGCAGGCCTGCGAGGCCATAGCCAATGAGTACTCCCGCCTGCGTTCCCAGGAGGCGGTCGAATCAGATGTGGCACGCACTCAACCGATTACAGCTCGTACGTTGGAGACCCTCATCCGTTTGTCCACTGCTCATGCCCGGGCACGCATGTCCAAAACGGTGACCATTGACGATGCCCAGGCAGCCATTGAGCTGGTGCAGTTTGCCTACTTTAAGAAGGTTTTGGAGAAGGAGCGTGGCAAGCGCCGCCGTCACAGTGGTGGCTCAGACGAGGAGGAGGGGGAGGAGCAGGACAATGGCAGTGCTGCTGCTTCCCACCGATCGCCATCGCGTCGAAGCAAGCGCACTCGCATCGAAGTGGCTGGCGGGGATAGCGATGAGGAAGATATAGAGACACCCCAGCCGGATGCCGGTGACTTGACGCGCCGCGAGACTCGTAGATCTTTGCCTGCCCAGAAGGCGGTTGCTGCCTCCACCACATCCAGCGAGGAGCAGTCGTCCTCATCGTCGTTGCCAGCCACCATCAGCGATGCCCGTTTGGGCGGTTTCAAGAGCAACTTGCAGCGTCTGTTCCGCGAGGCACGCGAGCAGAGCCTTCCGCTGGCCAGGATCACCACGGCCATTAACGATGGCAATCCGGAGCCCTTCAGTGGCGGCGAAATCGAGGCTGCCGTTCATCGCATGACCGAGGATAACCAAATCATGGTGGCCGACGATATAGTTTTTCTCATCTAACCCAAGCATTCCACTCATTGCAACCAAGGAGCATCTGTATCTCCAACGCCATTTATCTCATCAATTATCTATTCTTTATTATTCATTTTATTGGCTAAGTTATATATATATTTTTTTTGTTCATATTTTTGTAATAAACGTATTGGAATTCTCATGCTAAATTCGATAAATGAGTTTTTCAGGCTTCGCCTGCCATGTACAAGCAAAGAAGCAAAAAGAGAGTTTACTACAGATTCTTAAGCTCTTTCAAGACTCTAAAAAAAACCCCCTTTAAAGTAATAACACAATCGGTTAGATATATTAGGGTATACATAGATTTTTCTTATATTTGAGACAGTCATAGGCATACATATAAACATTAATTTTAGTGTTCTAGCGATCTACAAGGTTTCACAAAAAAATAATAGTTTCAAGAAGACATACGATTAAAATAAAAGAACAAGAAAAGAACTGACATTTAAATCACAAATTGGTCCAACAACCTTGAAGTTATATTAAATAGAGCTTGAAAATATACATTATACATGAATACATTATTCGCTCTCTAAAAGAGCGTAAAAAGTAAAATATTAACGCAAAACGCTCTCAATGAGAGAGAAAAATTAATTGAGAAAGGAAAGTTTTTTATAAAATTTTTGGAAAGTACATTATTTTGTTTAAAGAAAAAAATTCGCATTTTAAAAGAGAGTTTAAGATAGTTTTTTTTATGAGCATTTTTGTTGGCATCTAAAAAGTTTAGAATTTAATTTGAGAAAGTTCTAAAATATATGTATATTGCAACGATTATATTTAATACTTGGCTTGGACTAATATTCAACGTTCTTCAAAACTTTCTCTCTGTCGCTTTTGTGACGGTCTTTTTTCAAAGAGACAAAATGCAAAGCTCTGAGAGTGCTTAGCTGCACAAGAATCCTTTCTCTCTCTCTCTCTCTCTCTCTCGATTTTGTGACGCCATTTCTGTAAGAAAGCTCTCTCAGTGAGAAGAGAAAGAGGGATCTTTTCGAGAAAACTTCAAAAGAGAGAGAGAGAATGGAAGACGGCTGCTTTGAATTTAAAGTTCCTCTCAGAGTGCTTAGCTGCACAAGAATCCTGTCTCTCTCTCGCTTTTGTAATGCCATTTCTGTAAGAAAGCTCTCTCAGGGAGAAAGAAGAGAAAAAGAGATCTTCAAGAGAGCGAGAGAGGGAATATATGAGGACCGCTCTGAGAGACTTTTCTTCAATGGTTTCCATCAAGAATTTTTAATGAAACGAGAACAAGAACAAATTTAACTAGAAAGGGATAAAGCGACTAATCTCCGGTTAAAACTTATATACACTGATTAGGAGCACCTTCGTTAACACACAACACGCATACACTCCGCTTAGTCACACACTCATCCACACACACTCACAAAATTTAGCTAGACAGCCGCTGGCTAGGATCAAAGGTTCACCACATTCTTAAGATCCGGCGGTAGCAGTCCCTTCATGCACTCGATTTGCGCCCTTATCTGCTGCTGGTGCCCCGTGGTGGCCTCCACTTGCATGCCCTTCTCACAGTAGAGATTCAGTTTCTGCTTGAGCTTGAGTATCATATCGATGATCTCCACCTCCTGCTTGTCGTGGGCCCAATGCTCCAAGTTCGCCTCCGAGAGAGCCTGCAGCTGGAGGTCCTGCAGCGTTAACTGCAGCTCCCGATGCCGGGCCTCGTACCAGCCCCGAAAGTTTGGCGATCGAAAGAAACGCCTGTACAAACCCTTCCAGTCACCCTTCAGGGGCGACGTAAGCTGCGGTCCCGCCGTCTCCAGGGTGGCCAGGAAGTCTTCCAGCTTAAAGCTGCTCGCATTCGGCGCCGACTTGAAAGGACTGATATCCTTTTGCAGCGGCATTAGCGAGGCCATATAGCGTTCCAGTGGAATCATGAAGCTCTGCGTTAGCTCCAGGAGATGCCGTCGTATAAGAGCGGTCTGGACATGCTCGGGTCGTTTGGTCTTCATGCCCAGGAGCACCTTTTTGATCAGCGCCTTGTCCTTTTTCAGGTAAGGCTTGTATTTGCTATGCAGGCCAGCGCTGGAGCTTTCGCCGGCAGCTAGACCGCTGCCATTGGCAAGGCCATTCAAGCTTGAGGTGGTCTTCAGGGAACCCGCTGTCAACGATGAGCTGGAGAACGAGGTGGCCGAGGCTATGTTGCGGGCATGATGCAGATGCTGTTGCTGTTGCAGCATGTTTTTCTGAAAGAGGAGGAAATGGGTTATAAAAAGAGAAATGAAAGGGGGAGAATCTACCTGGAATCTCACCTGGTTATCCACCAGCCTTAGCATATGCGGCCAGGCTTTGAGCAGCTTCACGAAAAACGGATTGGTTACGCCGAGAATACAGGCAGGCACCGTTGCCGCCGTGGCCTTGCTTTCCTGCGTAAACTCCCGAAACTCACTGTCATGGATGGTAAAGTAGGGTCTCGCCTCGGCGCAATACTCCAACGGTGCTATCAACGCCACCAGGGTTTGCACCATATGAGTGCAGTCTGCCGGCGAGGTGCCCACCACTACGATGGGCTCGGCGGTTATAACCAGCTCCCACAGCGTATATAAATGCTCCATGACAAAGTCCAAGGAGCGGAAGAGCTCGATTTCGTTGACAGACATAAGGATCTTGTTGGCCGTTGTCGAGGCAATGGCACGCGGCGACTCCCCACCCTCCGATGATGAGGAGGATGTCTCCATTGTGTTGGTTTTCCTGCTGGTGGTGGCACGCGGTATACATATCTGATAGCTGCAGTCGAGGAGGGGCAGCTGTAGGGTTTGACCCACGCGCAGTAATGGCCACTGGCGGTTTATCTGCTCGCTGGCCAGGCGCAGGATGTCCAAGGTACCCGAGCCCGAGTTTTCCGAGTCAAAATAAAGCGGCGCCAGCTGGCCAAGTATGTCGTAGTAGAGATTGAAGAACGGCAGCCGGGTGATGATGATAAAGCTCTTCTGGAAGTAACCACGGGGTAGATTAGGATCGCGCTTCTGTCGGAAGTAGACAAAGCCCCAGTAGTGGGAACCATCCTGCCGCAGGGCCGGCGGACACTCTGCGTTGTAGTTTTGGAGCGTGTCCTGGCGCGTGGTGGCCTTGGTGCAACGGAAACGCATATGAAACTTGGTGTCGCCCATGCAACCGGAATTGGAGTCCGGGAAGGCCATGTAGCAGATGTTGCTAACCTCCTGGTCGCTGGGCATAAAGGTCGGGGGATAGACATGCTCCAGGGCCTGGCCCAGGTTCAGATCGAAGGTGACCACGCAGAAGCAGTGCATCCATTGGGAGAAATTCAACCAATCGCTGGCGCTGGGCTGCGAGTTCGAGTTGGTGGCATCCGTGCGTCGCTGCTCCTGATCCATTGCCGCTGCCGCCTTCTCCTCCCCCGATCCGGTGGGCGTGGAGTTATCCTGGGTTGGCGCCATATCCTTTATCCTGGCATCAGCGCTCATGGTATTTTGTTTTTATTTACAAAAAAATCTTTGACTGGCGACATTGACAACTGTCGTGGGGTTGTAGAGATGGGCGATAGTTGACAGTCAACATACGATATATCGTGTCACGATGCATTTTTCAATTATTTAGTTTTTTAATTATTTATATTTTGTTAAACTATATATTTAATTTGTTTTATACGGTTTTTGGGTAATAATAAAAATATAAAATTATTTTTGTGACATTTTTATATTTTCTTCTAGCATATCTGCTCTTTGTTTTTTCCTTTATATATTTTTTCCATCTCTATTTTAAGTTGTATTATACAAAAACTTTCACTTTTCGTTGTTTTTTTTATTTTGCACTTTCTCTGGTCGTTGCCAATTTGGTGGATTTTGTAACGGCTTGTAAGATTGTATACATTATACATAAATTTTTTTTTTGTTTTTCATAAATATTCAGTTTTTTTACTATATAATATATCAATTTTTTTTAAAATTATTATCCCTTTTTGGCCTAGGATCTTAAGAGCTATATTCTTAGAAATCAAAAATATGATTTTTTATATTATAATTAAAACTAGTAAATATTTAATAGTTAAATGTTTCGTAAAAAGGCAAAAGGAAAAACAACAATAAGAAAACAGTTAGTATTAATTGCAGAAATAAATATTTTTTAAAAAATATATTACATAAAAAAAGTATTAAATTTAAAAATTTATAATTTAATAGCTAAATATCTCGATAGAAAAAATACTAAATTATCAGAACTGCTAGTGATGGGTAAAAATACGCTGTCAGAACTGTTAGTGATGGGCGATGAGCGCCTTTTGCATATTTGGTTTATTTTTAAAAACTTTTCATCAAAACAAAACAACACGTCTTGCATTTCATTCTTTAGAACAACAAATATTAAAATTGGCTTAAATTTGCTTGAAATTCCACAATCAATCAAATTGTCGAGCGAAAATCGAGAGACGATAGACCGCAAAGAGTTTCCCGCCCAAATGAGCGGCGTCTGAGATTGTTCTTATAAAAACAAAACAATTGCGAAATGCCCATAGCGTCTTTTAAGTGCGTACGCGAAGTGAGCAGCGAAGATGCGGTGAGCTGGGGCCTTATTCTCCTATATAGAAACATATACTCATCAATTGGAATCCCTTTCAGGTCCATGTGGCCGAGAATCTGCTGAAGGAGAGTGCCGGCAAAAAGTGGCGCACCAAATCCGGCAACGAGAAGTCCGCCTATGTGATCCTGGAGTTCCAGGAGCCTCAGCAAATCACAGGCATCGACATAGGCAACGAGCATTCCGCTTTCATCGAAGTTCTGGTCAGTCGCACCGGCTGCCAGGCGGACGATTTCCGTGAGCTCC
Source organism: Drosophila kikkawai (assembly GCF_030179895.1). Classification (NCBI taxonomy): domain Eukaryota; kingdom Metazoa; phylum Arthropoda; class Insecta; order Diptera; family Drosophilidae; genus Drosophila; species Drosophila kikkawai. Next base: position 13,121,211 of record NC_091733.1, on the reverse strand, counting down.
TCCTGTCCAGCTCGTTCATGACTCCCATTGAGAGCAAGAACTCGAGTAACCAAAATCGCGTACGGTGCTTCAGTAGCCCCTCACTGGACCAGACAGCCCTGCCCGAGAAGTGGAAGCTGCTGAAGATTGTGTGCACGCAGCCCTTCAATCGGCATGTCCAATATGGCATATCCTTTGTCAAGGTGCATGTGGTGGCGGCTCCGACTCCAACTGCAGCTCCTGCCAAGGTCAAGAGTTTACTGCCCGAAAGGATGATGCAGTTTGGGGCTTTTAAGCTGCGCGAAGAATCCCCAGACTCTGAGAACGACAGCCAGTTGACCAGGTTTCAGAGCTGGAAGAAGGAGTCGCATCTGAAACAGCAGTCGCAGTCAGCACCTGCAACCACAGCGGCGGCCATTAGGGATGCCGGATCCACGGCCCTGAAAAGACTCAGCCTGGGCAAGGTCTCCGCCAGCTTGCCCAAACCCTCGTCCAGCCCATCGCCCGTTCCAATTAAGGATGGTGAAGCTAGCGACGTCAAGCCCTTGGATCGTAATAGAGCTTCATTGCTGTTTGGTGAGGATGACGATGATGCCTCCAACGTCGAAGATGCCGATGAGCAGAGTGCCAAAAAGCGACGACTAAGCAAGCATTTGGAAGCAGATAAGGATCGCAGGCGACAGGAGCAGGAGCGGCAGCAAAAGGAGAAGGAGTGCAAAAAGGACAAGTCCAAGTCCAGACATTCCCTGGACAAATCTAAATCAAAAGATAACAAATCCTCAGGCAAAGAGGAGGAGAAGCCGGACAGGAAGGATATGGAGAAAGGGAAAGAGAAAGAGAAGAAAGAGAGCAAGCCAGGAGCCAAGAGAGAGGATAAGCATGAGAGCCGGTCCAAGCACAGAGAAAACTCTAAGACCAGGGACAATTCTCGGCCATCGGCCCAAAAGCGTCTCTCCTCCTCGCCTACAAACACGCCAGCCAAAAAGCCCCGAATTAAGGATAAGGATACGGATCCCATTATCCATTATCGTCCTTTTAATCAACTGCTCAGCGGCGTGGTTCTGGTGATCAGCGGCATACAGGTAAGCTTGGTAAACTTAGGTATATCGAAATTTGAAGTCAAAATATCGATTTATATTATATATTTATCGAATTTGACATCAATAATCGATAAAACTGGGATCATAACAGCCATAACTTTTACAATAAAAATCATAAAAGAAGAATTATTTCTTCATTTATACATATTTTCTGAAATGTACTTTATTAATTAATTTAAAATATATTTCCCTACAGAATCCCGATCGTGCCGATTTGCGTTCAAAGGCCACCGCTCTGGGGGCCAAATACAAAGCGGACTGGGAGCCAGGATGCACTCATTTGATGTAGGTTTCCTAATAATTTATAATAATATGAAAAAATACATATATATATATATGAAACCTTTTCAGTTGCGCCTTTAAAAACACTCCCAAATACAATCAGGTGAAGGGGAAGGGCAAGATTGTCACACGAAGCTGGATCGAGAAATGCTATAATCTGCGAAAGTATCTACCTTGGCGGCGCTACGCTTTGGACACCAACGATCTGGGCCAGCCAGAAAGTGACGAGGAGCTGTGCGATGAGGCCAGAAAGCCGAGCTCGCGTAGAGAGTCCAACGAGGAGGAGGATGATGAAACCATCAAGGTGACTAACACCTATGATGCAGATCCCAAGGATAAGAAAAAGCTAATTCAGAGTCAAGAAGAGGCATCCTCAGGCATCGACACGGAAGATGAACTGCAGCGTGTGGCCGATGGTAAGTGCTTTTAAATATTTTAAAATTCAATCTATATTTTACATATTTACTTTAGAAAACCGTAAGAAAAAGGCCAAGCACAAGACTCTAATTAAAGCGAAATCCGAAGAGGATATATACGATGTCAGCACCGAGGAAGAGGATTTTCTAGTGGAGAAAAAGAAACAGATAATTGTTGTCGATTAAGTGTCATATTATTTAAGGTACTTCCTTGGGTTTTTAAAGGTTTTTGAAATATGCCACATATTTAATAATTAATTGTTTTTTTTTCTGTCCCTGTTATTTTCGAGTCTTTCGAATGCTGGCAAATCCGTAGTGACAATGTTTACAAATAAAATAAGATGATGAATACGAAAATTTTATTTTTTACAGAATTTACAGAATTTTTTATTTATTTATTTCTCGAAACCATTTTGAAAAAGTGTCACCTTCAGGATAATACCTAGGTCCATCTCTAGCGGGAGCACCAGGAATTGCTTAAAGCTTTGGCTGGCTCATCCTATTGCCAAATGTAGGCTATACAAAATGTTGAATGTAAGCTCATATCCTGGGGGTTAAGCCACCGAAAATTAAGCTTTTCAAAAACAAATACAATAAAATATTATGGAACTCCGAAAAGAAGAGGCATTTTGCAACCCCAAAAAACAGGTGGCAAGCAACAGCTGGCTGCCTTTGACAGCTGCGCTCTCTCCGAAAATAACGGAGCTTCCTGGCAGGCTGACACTTGCGCTGTGACCTGGTTGGAGCAATATAAGGTGGTCTCAACATCTCTCTCTCTCTCCTTAGCTCTTGTCCCCAGCTTTCCGTCGGCTCTGACGAAAGCAAGAGAGAGCCGTTCTCGCATTGAGACCACCTTACATGCTTTCACTATGCTTTCGCTCTCTCTCTCTTCCCCCCACACGTGCGCCAAACAGCAAGCTAACGGTGAAAAGCGCTGCGCTCTCCCATTCACAGTCGTGTGTTTGCTGGCGAGCGAAGAGTTGAGAGCGTCATTTGGGAGTTAAACAAAATCAACGGAATTGTTTATTTATGGTAAATATAAAATAACTTGTAATAAGCACTGCTTACGTTGCCACCGTGGAGTCACAGAAAAATCCTAGGCCACAGCCGCAATATCCTGGAACTGGAACCAAACAAAATTCCTGGCGGAGCGGAAAAGTGACGGAAGGTGGCTCGCCTGGCAAATTGGAAAATCGATACGATTGAGCCGTAATTAAAATATGCTGATAACTTGTCATTTCCTTTTTTCTTTTCTTTTTTTCTTTCCTTGTTTATCTTTAGAATAAGCTGGTCTTAGCGAAACTAAGTTTTTGAAAGCCGCAGGAATCGCAGGACGTAGAGCAGAGCAGAGGAGGAGAGCAGCAAAGCCAAAGGTGAGGTGGGGTCACATTCTACACTCACACACAGAGAGAAAATCCTAATGAAATCGCTTGTGATAACAATTTTTCACAAGATTTTTTCAGTTTTGTAAATGTTCAAGGAAACGTTTAGGGATTATTTATTGAATTTATCAATTTTAGAAAATTGTTGAATTAATTTATCTTCCATTTAGGGATTATTTATCATATTTATCTAGTTTTTGGGTTTTAATTCAGCAGAAGACTTGAAGAATATCTCAGATATTTTAGGGTTTTAAAAATTATATTTAAAAATTAATGTTCAATTAAAATTTTGAAATTAAAATTCCCAACGATTTCTATTGTATATCCTTATCATACCCCCCTAACTAGACCTAAATAAATGTTTTAATTCTTCCACAGATCACCCATTTTGTCATCTAGTTAGGAAGCGAACAGCAATCTTCGGTCAAGAACATGGGTAACGAGACCTCCCTACCCATGGACATGTGTTCCAACTTCGATGCCGACGAGATCCGGCGGCTGGGCAAGCGTTTCCGTAAACTGGACCTGGACAATTCCGGGGCGCTGAGCATAGATGAGTTCATGTCGCTGCCGGAATTGCAGCAGAATCCATTGGTGCAGCGCGTTATCGATATCTTTGATGCCGATGGCAATGGCGAGGTGGACTTCAAGGAGTTCATCCAGGGCGTCTCGCAGTTCAGTGTGCGCGGCGATAAGCTGTCAAAGCTGCGGTTCGCCTTTCGCATCTATGACATGGACAACGATGGCTACATCTCCAACGGGGAGCTCTTCCAGGTTCTGAAGATGATGGTGGGCAACAATCTGAAGGATACACAGTTGCAACAGATCGTAGACAAGACCATTTGCTTTGCGGACAAGGACGAGGATGGCAAGATATCGTTCGATGAGTTCTGTTCGGTGGTGGGCAACACTGACATACACAAGAAAATGGTGGTCGATGTCTAGGGCATATGCGTATATAAGTACATATAATAGACATACTATGTAGAGCATAGGATCCGGATAACCAAGTGTGTGTATGTGTACCTTCCGCTCAACCCGTTAAGCTTTATATATATATATATTAAATGGATCTTGTGTATGTCTGTCTGTCGTCGGTCTGCGTGCCAAAAGAAAGCAGTTCGTTCACTCGATTCTTACTCGATACCTATCTAGATATAAATATATATAACCTATATGCACATACCTGACCGATCTCTCATCCTCAGAATGCTATGAATTGTGTCTTATACTCATACGAAACCACCGGCAACGGACCACTACAAAAAAAAAAAAAAAAAAAACGCATCCTCCTCTTACCTTGGAAAACCCTAACCCTAGACCTTTTACCCAACCATCAAGAAAACGCTCTCCCCCCATTCGATAAGTATTTGCTATATATATGTAGGTGACTTAAGATTGACGACGACATCCGACATCTCGCTCGCATCATCATCTCAAGCTAGTTTGTACTGTATCCTAACTCTACGTTCAATTCAAAGTCTAAAACTTAAGTTAATCTCTCGACTAAATGTTGTGTATAAGATATGTAAAAACTACAACTACAATTAAAAAATGTTTATCGAATAAAAAGGAAAGAAAAGCATTTGGGGAAATGGTGAGAAACTGGTGTGGGGTTTTTGGCGGCCTCGAACCGAGGAACGCACTCGCAAGTCCTTGGACAAAGAACACGTGCGTGTCTCTTAGCTGGTCGTCGTCTCCCAGAGCTTCCCGAGCTAGAAAATCCTGAAAAAAACACGGAAAACAGGAAAACTAAAAGAAAAGCCCGTAAAAAACCCCCAAGCCGAACTTTTTGGCTTTGTAGGTCACCGATTTTCCCCCATGTGTGTGAGGTGTAAATACATGAAAAGAAAATAAAACAGGTATTCTTGGTTAGTTACAGCTTAGCACTTACTTAGCACTCATAAGTTACAAAACTTAACAGTAACTTTATATTGCCTTAACTGATGACATTTATCTAATAATTGTATAATTTTATGTTTTATGATTAATGATTTAATACGAATTTTTGAGGTCTCTCATTTAATTAGTTTAATTAATTTATGAATTTATGATTGATTTAAGATATGATGTTATTATTATTATTTATTTGGAGCATTCATTTTAATTCATTTCATTTAATTAGTATTAACAGAAAAATGTATTTGAAAATAATAAAGAAATGTTCGAAAATAAAATGAAGAAAGCTTGAAAGGAAATAGTTGATAATTTTATAAATATTTTCTTACATTTTTTTAAAGTTCAATTTAAATTAATTTTTTAGTTATGAAAGGAAATTTAATCAAAAGTTCTTAGGATTTTAAGATATTATTCGTACTTTTGGCTAATTTTGGGGCATTTTCTGGTACAATTACTGGTACTTTTTCTTTAGTCCCACATAGAACGGTTCTTTTATAAAATGGCGCCCAACTATGACAATGGGAACTTAAAGATTAACTTTTAAATTTTAATTAATATATTATTAAATTTATCAATCGATAGAGAAAATATAATATTATATCTTTAAAATGAATTAAATTATTTTATTCCTGTTTTTTAATTTTCCCTTTTTTATGAGATTTTCTCTTACTGTTTTGCAGGAAGCCAGCAAACTATGTAGCTGCCGGGTCTTTTGAGAACTTGTACGGCAACGGAGCCCTTGACCACGGCAGTCACCTGGCGAGGCAAGCAGCGAGGCTCAAAGGTCCTGCGAGAGTCCTTCGCCGGCACGTGTGTGTGTGTGTGAATGCGTGAGTGTGTGTGCTTGGTATCAATAAATTATTATATGCTGTCTGTCGCAAGCTTCGTTCGTTAATCATTTTTCGCCCCCGTACCCTGCTCTGTCAACCTCCTATGAAGGCATTTCCATTTTGAAAATTAGTAGGGTTAATGCCGGGGCTGGCACCTTCAAACTACCACTCTTTACCCCTGTGATTCTCCAGGAGCCTCCACTGGTTGACCTTTTTCCGTTGTTCCGTTTCTATATTAATTGGTTTGATTAATGTGCTCCAATTTTCGGATGGTACGTAACTGCGCCAGGCCCCAATAATCGGGACTTTTCCTTTCCCAGTCACCTCTATCATTGTCTTTTTCAAGGGGAGGGATTTGAAGCTAATGATGGGACAGATACAATTTATATCCTGTTGGTTTGTTAAGGATATAAATATCTATGTCAGAGAAAGAGAAATTTCGGAATCTAAATAATATTAATTTTTAAAGCAATTTTTGATTAAGTATAAGAATTTTGCTTAAAAAACCCGGCTTTTCTACCTCATATTTATTAATTTTAAATTGTTCCTAACCCCCTTTGGTAATTATTTTATTGAATAATGATGGTACAAGTGTATATTATCATGAGCCTTATTGATTTGGTGTATTTTTGGAAACAGGCAGAAACCGAAGGGGTCCCTTAACTTATTTCGCTTGAATAACTTTGTTTTTCGGAGGCCCAAAACTACTTACATACATACATATTCAGTCCGCTTGGTGGGGTCCTTTTTATAAATTATGTATGTACAACGATTTCTACCAATTTTAATGGTTGAGAGAAGCCGAGGGCTGGGCAACAAATCAATATATTATATATGAGCCAAGGTAAGTAAATATTAGGCAGGTAAGTCAGGTAAAGTCTGGGGATATCATACATAAAGCCTCAAATCGAAATTGTCAGCTTTCATTCTATTCTCTCTCTCGGCTTTAGTTTTGTTTTCCGCATATTCCCATGGACAACAAAAAGAAGTGAAAGCTTTTTTTTAGTTTTATGCTGCTTGTTTTTGCCATTTTAGTTAGCCTCTTTTTGCAATAATAATCGCGGCATTAAGTCAAAAGAGGCCCTGCAAAAACAAATGCCAAATCAATGTCCCTGTGTGTGTCTCTCTCCGTTTGTATATAGACAGTTGAGGCCAAGCTAATAAGGTTATTAGAACTTTCTCCAAAATAATTGTGTTGATAACTTAATCATTATGGTTGGGGGTAAACTTTCGCACTTAAAAACTTTTGCACATACGACAAGTGTATGAACAACTTTTCTAATCAAGCGATTGTAATTAATTACCGGAGAGCTTGTGGCTAACCTAATTAGGAAAACTTTATTAAATGCCAGAAAACTGACAATTTAAGTTGAGAGAAAGATAGAAATCTAGAACAAAAAGGGTACCGATATTAGAAAAAAGAAGTCTTCTAAAATCGCCTACATACTTTCCTTAAAAAAAGGGTCCCCGGGCAACCGATTTGCTGCGATCTTTCAATAAAATGGTTGCGAGCTTTGATTATGATCATCAGGAGACTTGATTTAGAACTTATAAAGCTGTGTTGTTTTACGACGTTCCCCTAACTTATGCCTTGCTATATTTTCTTTAGACTTTTTTTTTTGTAGGAATTTATAAAAAACAACCTAAACACCGAAACCAAACCAAAGGACTTTTGCCAAAGATTTCATATACTATGTATATTTTTTTTTGTAAGCTCTTTTCATAATATTTTGTTGACCGCATCTGTGTGTGTGCGGGTGTGCGGTTGAGTGGCATGTGTGTGTGTGTGTGTATAGTGTTTTTTTTTTGGTGCGATAAAAGTTGACTCGTGCCAGTTTCGAGCTGTAACCGAAAACGCATACAAAACAAAGCAGCGAAAAAAGCGGAAGAACGGGAAATGGTGAAATGGAGGGAATTGGGGGAATGGGGAATGGGGATACAATGTGAATGGGAATTACAAAAACAAGCATCAACAACCACCGTTAGCCTCAAGCGCCAGGAGCGTTCTTCTCTCCCACTCTCCATCGCTCTTTTTCTCTACCCCCTCCCACCCATCTGTTTCCGCCCACAGAACCATAAATTCACCATTACCACGCAGCTACCTCAACACTGCACCTCCACACCTCCCCAATCCCCAGTCCCCCCATTAAGAGGTGGCAACAAACAAACGCCGGTGACGCAACGGAACTCGGGGAGCGACAACAACCCGATTCCGCACCCGATTCCATACCCGAATCCCAAACAAAAAAAAAAAAAAAGCCCGACACGAACCCGAAGGCCAGGGACGGACCTGACCCACTAACCCCCCTATAGCATGAAATCGGACAGCCTTTCCAGGTGACAAAAATCACCAAGACACAGCAAAAACTAGATTTAAAGATCCTCGTTAAGGTATTATTATCCCTTAAGGACTTCATACAATATAGGTAATCTATTTATGCTATAATTCAGGTACATTACCTCCTCCCTAGTTATAGGTATATTAAAATTGAATGCCAAAACAAGGTGACAACCCTTGACATTCAAATGTTATTTTGCTTTTTATCAGAGTGAAGTATCATTATCTATTTATATGATTTATGACTATTAGTGTACAGATTTTGTAGCTAATGAGTTATCATGTAACTTTATCTGTATCTATAAAAAACATTAAATAATTCATAGTTTATTGCTGAGTTCTGGCACATACTTATAGATATTCTCTGTATTTCAAACTCTTTCGTTGTTCTTTTGAATTCTATGAGCTCCGCTCCTGTTGTTCTCGAGGCTCCAACTTCGTCGCCGACTCCGACTCCGACTCCGATTCCGATTCCGATCCAACTCCGATTCTTTTTTTAATTCCGATTCCGAGTCGCGACTCCCGATTCCCGGCGCTGCATGCATCCAACGAATTGCCGTTATATGCCGTTTTTTTTTTTTTTTTTTTTTTTTTTTTTTTTTTTTTTTTTTTTTTTTTTGGGGCACACACAAGTGGCCAGTGTGGCAGGGCAGTGGCGTTGCAGGGGGGTTGGTGTGAAATATTTCAATTAAGCCAAAATAATATAATATGTACATATTACACAAAATATTACTCATACGCACTGTAAGCCGTATTTAAATTTATTTAAAAGAAAGTAGTTTAAATATAATAAAAAAGCTATTGACCATTATTATTTGATTAAAATTTGATTGATTTAAAATTAGGTAGTTTTTCCTGAAATAAAAACACTTTTTATAAATTTTAAAACTTGAATTTGGGTTTGAAAAGAGTAAAAAGGTAGCATACCTTTATGGGTTCAGATTATATTGCCAACGGAACTTGGTACTTAACCCAATCCCCGCCCCTTTTATTTTTTGGAAGACAAAGTTAAGTGTCGCCGCCGCTGGGCGGACTAAACGACTTCCCGCCCACAAGAGAGGCAGAAAGGCAACGGCAGCAGAAGCAACAACGAAGAAGGGAGCAGAGGGAGGAGAAGGGAAGAGAGCGCCCGCGCTCACCGACCGTTAGACGAGGCGACCCGTCGACCAAACGACCGACAGCCGAGTCAGAGCGAAGCAGTGGAAGAAGCAGCACAGCAGCAGCAGCAGCAAGGGAATGCGTGTGCCGACGACGACGACGCTATATACACGGTGCCGAGCAACAAATTGAGTCAGTATCGCACAAACAACATAACGGAAACATCAACGTGAAAGCGAGACGGACTCCGTCCCGTTATATGCTGTGTCTGTCTGTCTGTCTGTCTGTGTGTTGAGAGCTTCTAAGTCTACTTTGTCGTCGCGCACTCAAGAAATAAAAAAAAAAACAAACACCAAAAAACAAAAAAAACAATTTAAAAATTAAATACAATTAAAACGGCAACTCAAAAATTGCAGAAACTTTAACACACACACAACTCGCACACAGGCGCATACAGAAACGTATGTCAAAACAAAAGAAACACAAAAAAGAGGAGAGAACAGAAACTGACACCATCAGGACATTGAGAGAAACAGCAGCTTAGATCGTGAGAGAAGACTAACCAGAGATTCAGAGAGTCAGAAAGTCAGAGAGAGGATCGTCAATCAGAGCGGCTTAGTGTCCTTACTTTTGAGCCCGTGAGCGGGCGACAGCCCGAGGGCAGTGAGCAATGTTTTTGACGTTTGCCAACTGCAATCGGCACTTTGGCACTTGGCACTTGGAAAGTTTGCAACTCCCCTCGGGCCAGAAGAGAGACCTGTAAAAATAGACACAGGCAGAAATGCATAAAAAACGTCCGAATTAAGAGTCCAAAGAAAAACCAACAAAAAATCAGCAGCGGCAGCAGCAACAGCAGCAGCGGAGTTGAGTTGAATGCTCATTTCGTCGTGAATCGTCGTGGGTGTCGCGTCCTCAAACACACATATGCAAACAGACATATCTTTAGATGCATATAAATAAACATATCAAAATTAATTTTTTTTCTTGTTGTTCTATAGTTAATATATAAAGTTAAAGAAAAGCAAACAAAAGGAAGAGAAATACAAAGAAAAGCAAGTGCAGGCAAGGGCGCCCGAGTGCGGCCATTGGAAATGGCAAACAAAATGCAGCAGCAACAAATTCAACTGCAACAACAACAACAGCAGAAAAAACAACGGCACTTCCCAAATACATAAGTCCACCGAATATCTATACCGTTTTGTGGTTATTATTTGTCGCGCGCGTTCACACACACACACACACACCTACACATGCAAGTGCATAAATGGCAATATGGACGAGCAGCAGCAGCGGCAGCAACAGCAGCAGCAGCAGCAGCCTGGTATACCAGCACAGTGACACGCGCGTACCAAACATTGCCGATTTTATCATCAGGCGAACGCCAGCAGCAGCAACGACAACAACTCCAGTGGGACCAGCTATTAACTGAAGGAGTCACAACAAGAATAACAATACCAACAACAACAATAACAACAACGAACATTGCTGAAAGGCGTCGCCAAATATCAAAGTGAGTACAGCTACTGCTACATACTGCTACTTCTACTACTATTGCCACTACATTGTACTAACCACTACTACCACTGCAGGGCACATATCAACAAAGAGCAATAAGATAGCACACACACACAACTAACCACTCACTGCACACACACACACACACCGCGCTGCACTCTACACCCCCTACCGCCAAAACAAATCCCGCATACCAACACGAAGCTATTATAACTGTAACCAAAATGCAAGCGCTGAGAGGAGGGGTCAGGAAGAAAAGGACGAGGGAGCTGGGAGCAGGGAGGAAAGAGAGTGCAGAACAAAGGAGCCAAGGAGCCAAGGAGGAGAGAGAGAGAGAGAGTAAGCAGCGTGAATGCTAAATGAGTTATGTGTGCGCATTCCTCAATTCACAGCTGCAGTTGGCACACACACATACACAACCACTCGTAGACAGAGAAAAGCCCGGCTAAAACCCAGATCAAGTGGCTCAAACAGAATTAATTAAAGACTTAACACATATACTCGTACAATAAGAGAGTCACTCGGCGAGAAGCGTGGAAAGCCAAGTTGTACAGGGGGAAATTCCATTTACACTAGTTTTCAAGCTGCAGGAGGACAAAAAAAAATAATAATAATAAAAAAAAGAACCAAGTTAAGGAGCCAGATGAAGGGGCTTTGCTTTTAATAGCTCTTTTAAGGACTTGTTTATAAATGCAACGAGATGGCTCTTTACATTATAATTAATTTTAAGTTTTAGGAATCTTTTAAGCAGAATAATATCATCTTATCTCCTTAGCTTATTAACAAGAATTTTATCGTGGTCTCTAATAATTGTTGGTATGTCCGAATGGAATGGCTTCAAGTGCGAAATACTTGACATTTTGGCTCTGTGCAGTTATGCAGATTTAGGGCCCCAGCTGGGCCGGCCAACCACAAGCCAAAAGACCGCAACCCGAACCAGAACTAGAGCCAGAAGTTGAATTAGAACAAGAGCCGTTTCTTGGGGGCTGTAACAGGAGCTTTCAAGTGCTGTGCAATCAAAGACGGGCCAAAGAGAAGGTCCTCCATGCCGATGACACGTTCGTCAGTGTGTGTGCGCCTGGGCCTGCGGTCGGTCATGCAAATGCATAAGGATTGGGTGGTCCTTGAAAGCGGAATATGAGAGATTTAAGCTCAGCCAAAACAATGACTGATAGTCGCCAGCCCTTTTCCTGTTCTCTGTCGCTCCTTTGACGCACATGGAAAATTCATGAAGAGTCCAAATTGAGTTTGCGGTCGGAACCCCGAAAAACATAACTAAAAATAAATTATTGAGCATGCTGTGTGTGCAACTTTAAGACCATTTGGGGGTTTCAACTTTAAAACGAAAACTTTATGCCGGTCTGACCTTTTCCAAACCGAATTTGTATATGTGTGTAGAGAAGGACCCGGAATAGGACAATTACTAGAAGTGGGTCAGTAATGGCGCTCGTATATCTCAAATAGTTTTTAAAGTAGGCTAATTGGAAAATAACTTACCCTATTAGTGAGTTAGTGTATTTATGCGTGGAAAATATATTATGGTTAATGGAATTTTCCTAAAGTACAACAAGTTTTTATAGAAATTAGAGTCTCTAAACCTATTTTATCTTGTTTCCCAGTTGTTCATAGCTCTTTTCATGTTTCGAAAGGCACTAAAACAGAATAGTAGTTGTTAATTACCCTCCCCCAAACAAAGACCATAACATAAAGCCCAAAATAGACATTTCTTAGTTTTATTGTAAATAACAAAGACCATAAACTAGATAAGTAAATACAAAAATAATGTGAAAGAACCCCCACAACTATTGTAAATAGAATGTCAATTGTGCTTATTTTTCAACCTATTAAACAAAAATACATCAAATAAACTTTTTATGAAAAAGAATACAACAACACTTTGAAACATTCTCCAATTCCCCCTGAGATTAATTTTCGTTTAGTTTTTTTGTGCATTTTTTCAGATTTTTTTTTTTTGCAAATTATTATGTTGCTTTCGCTTTCATCACATTGCTCCCGTTTCATTCCATACGTCCCTCGGTGCGACACGTACCGTTACGTCCCAGTCCCGGCCATTCCGAATGCACTTGTATGTGAAATACGTCTGCGATGTAGGAATTTGCCATAAATAGAACCCGATTCCCGAACTTAGTTCCCAGTTGCTTTCCCAGTCCCGTTCCCAATTCCCATTCCTATTTTTCTCATGCCCAGAAATATCTATATACGCACCACCAGGAACTCCCGAAAAATCTGTCCCATGGGAATCTTAAGTAGCTTTTTGTTTGGCTAATGGAAAATTGCATTTATTTCCGGATCGAATCTTGATTTATTTCGTTAATCTTTTGAATTTTAAATGTCGCCTTATTCTTGTTGTGGCTCCCAGAGTCCTCCGCTGAATGGTTAATGACCAGAAAAAGCGAGCAAAGTGAGCGTAATTAATGGAAACTGTAATCAATCATGCGCTCCAATTAACCGACCCATCCCGGTCCCGATATTCTTGTCGAGAGCAGAGAGAGAGAGAGTAGGTAGTACATATGCCAGACTTTGAATGCTAATGGCAGTGATGAGGTCGGGGCCGTAATGACACCGAACGGTCCTGGTGTACATTTCAAAACTCATTACGATTCACTCGCTTGTGTCCGAGAGGAGACGAGTGTCTGCCTCATATACGTTGAATATATGTACATACATATGTATGTGTGTAAATATATGTATGTATGTATATGGTTTGTGGTCATAGCCGGCGAGTCATCATCTCTGATTTCTTAATTTTTCACTATTGACTGGAGCGCTCCATATTGCAATAATTTCTTTATTTTATTTTGCCTTTGTTCGTGCTACTTGCCATATTTTTTCTTGGAAATTCGGAACAAAAATTTAATTATTCCTGGGGCACGCCTCGAAACTGTGCCGAATTTGGGGGTTGATATTATTGATTAATTATATAAATTAGAAAATAATTTATTAATTTATTTATTTATGAATTATTAAAGACAACATATTAATATTATTTTATTTTAAATATATATGTATATATAACATTAAATATTTCATTGCATACTGTTAAGAGTCTTTTAAATTGATTTAAAATCAGCAAAATTGGTTTAAAGCATATTATTAAACACTATTTAAACATGATTTTACCATTTATAGCCATTTACTCATTTTAAAAAGTCTCAATAACAAAAATTGTATGTGGCTTTTGTGTATTTTCTGGGAAATTATGAGACAAATTCCCCACCAATTGCTAATTTGAAATTAGAAGCTGGCCAATACCCATTTACCTCTGTCAATCTATTGGCCAATAATAGCTTATCCACAAAAACGTCCATAAATTTGGGTAATTATTATTATTTTTTGTGTTGTATATTGATAAAAAAGGGCCCATCGTTATCTCGTTTATCAATAATTAATTCAGCAAAACCACTTGAGTCAACTTCAGTGCGCCAGCAGCCTCTTTCAGGCCCCCTCCCGCTCGAATTTATGAATAACCGAGAACTTAGTTTCATTTATGTATCTGTAAGAGGGACTTTTTTAGGGCCTGACAAGATTGCTATTCATAAAAATCCAGCCAGAGAGAGAGAGAGGGACGCTCGGACGTCTTTTATTCATACCGATAATTGTTTGAACAATTTCGGTGAATACCAAAAATGAATTCATCGATTGCCTGCGGGCCGAGGGCCTTTTCCTTTTCTTCTCGCTTCTTGCTCTTCTCCCGACCTTCCTTTTTCGTGTTTTCGCTTTTCGTTTTTCGCTTCATTTGCTTTTTGGGGTCCTGTGGGAGGACCCGCATAACCTTTACGTCCCCCCCTGAGGGGCCATGCTGGGTGTGATGGTGAGTATTTCACATTTGCTGATTTTTGACGCGTCCATTTACTCTTGATTGATTTTGTACGTATATATGACAGGGATATATATATTTATATATATAATATGTATGTATGTATGTATATATACATATGCATGTGTGAGTGGCGGTTGCATCTACTTAAAAATACATTTATTTCTGCGGCCAACAGTGCGCGAGGTGGAATGAAAACTGATCAAATATTTATACAGTTTGCATAGTCAATTTACATAAGTCCATCAACAGTCCCTGTCCGTCTGTCCCTGTATCCGTCCGTCCGTATGTCCGTCCGCCTGTCTGTCCGCCCGTGTGTGTGCTTTTTTGTGAGTGCTTGTCCAGTGGAAAAATATATTGTATTCAAGAAAAATCTTTATTTAGTAAATAATCTAATTATAAATTTAAATAGTAAATGTAAATAATTGAATACGATATATTTTAATATATTAAATCATCTTAAATTATTTAGACGCGATATGTAAGTAATTTTTTTAAAGCTAAACATTTATACTTATTAATTATATGCGGTAAACTTCTTACATTTTCGATATATAGAAATTCGATTAATCATATTTAAGATTATTATCGAAATCATATCGGATTTTTACTAGAAATACTGACTTGGTCGGTATGTGGCTTACTTTTAGAATGTTTATTTTTCCTGGTAACCTTGTGATTTAACTCATATCCTATATAATTAACTTTACCTTAATTTTCTAAGTGTGCGTTGTTCGACCAACCCCCTTGGCCCACATCCGTGGGCCTTGCCCGCTCTAAGTATGTGTGTGTGTGTGTGTGTGTGTGTGTAAATGTCTAGCCGTATCCTGTCTCATCAATGTCAAAGCAATGAACCCGAATATCCATATTGCCAACGCTTCGCTTATTCAATTTCCCCGTCTGTCTATCTAGACCCGAAGAATCCTTAACCCGCAGCCCTCGAGCCCTAAAACCCAAAGTCTGTGGCTAATACCCTTTTCAAAAGCCTGGCAGTTGGTCTCGGGTCTCGGGTTGGGGGGCATTAAGGTATTAACAGCTTCGACTTGGCGCAAAAAAGGAAAACAGCGTTTTTATTGTGTATGTATGTGTGTTTTTTTTTGTCCCAACATTGTTAATGTGTCTATATAAGCATGTACACAAAGCATACGCTTGCGGACAGGATAATAGCACTGCAAATTTGCATTGTATTCGCCGGAACAGAAAGGCGCTTGGATAAGTACCGAGGGATGAGGTTAGGTAATTCCCCTATTGTGCGGGAACAACAATAAAAAAACATTGATTAGAATGTTAAGATTATCTGAAAGAATGCTAGCTTTCTTTGATTTCATTATTATAAAAGGTTTGTGGGCTTATATTAAATGTATATAAAAAATAGCCCTATAAAGTCTATTATAAAATGTATAGGTGCCAAATTTAGTAGTAATTTAGCTATAAAAAATTTACTAATTTCTATACTGTATTGTTTATTTAAAGAGAAAGTCGATAAATCGATATTTTAGGGTTGTGAAATAAGTGCCATAAATTAATATCTTTTTTTAATATTTTGGACCCATAAAACCAGGAAACAGATTAATATAATCGATATTTTCGATATGATATTGATTGCTTTATTGTCGATATATCATATTAATCGTTATTATATTTTTATAATAGAAAAAAATAAACAGAACACATTTAAACACCTTAAGATAATATATATAATATTTGCAAAAACCACAAATATAATTTACAGCTTGTGGTATTATTTTTTCCAACACTACTGTATACCGTGTGCATATGTTAAGTATATACGCACTCAATTAGAAAGGAAAATGAGAAAAATGTGGAAAATGGTAGAATCGTTTATGACTCAGCATAGTGCGTGGTGGAGTCCGCCCGCATTTGGCCATTAAAAATGCTCAGGCATGTGTAATTGTTTTACACACAGTAGAGAAAAAGAGAGATGCCCGAGATATCGGGCCTTGTTTGATGTCTATAATACACACTATATTGCATGCCATATACCATATACTACACGTATATCTGTATGTGTATATGCGGGTATATCAGTGGCATCCATCTTGACAGGTGCCGACAACTTTTGGATAGCAATGTCAATTCTTGTCAAAACAATTTCTTTGCCTTCCGATTCTCCGGGAATTGGGGGAATGGGAATGGTAACAGGGACACGTGAATTACGCAAGAATAAGCCCCAACTCCAAGGGCATAATGTCTACCATATCCTATAGTCTATACATATATATATATAAATAGCAACCCGCAATCGCAGAGCTTGACACACGTAAAGTAAGTAGGGTTTTCCGTTGATGGCTTCATTAACCTGATTCGGTCTAGCCAAAGGGTATTATGAATTGGAGGGTAAGCTTGTAAGTCACACAGATTTTTCTTTTTATTTTTATTTAAAATAGATTTTTTCCAGGTAATAAACCCATAGCACTAAGCTACAATAGAGAGATAGGGTCTATAGGGTAGCGACTTCTTTAGGACATCACTTTACCTTAACATTCAGCTTGGTTTCCAATCGTAAGATGCTAGAACTAGTTGGAAATTATAATAAAAAGCGATTTTTTTGTATATTTATTTTTATTTATTTTCATATTATTATTAATATTAGCTTCTGACTGAAATTATAATACCCTGCCAGGGTATAAAATTATGAATGAGAGTATAGAACGATGGCTTTTCCATGTATTTTACTCTACCATCTGTCTGCCTGCCTGTCCATCAACTATTCTTTGGACACTTCGTGATGGAGAGTTGCCAGGGGCAGCCGTTGTACACGGTGCGGTGGGTTAAGTCAGACCCATATCGAAAATGTCAGGATTTGCAGTCGCTTCTCAGTGGCCAGACAGCTTGGCAGGCATGGAGCTGCTCCAGGCAAGTGTTTCAATCATTCAATTCAAGTTTAGGACAAAGTCTAGGACCCGGGGGCTGTGAAGTGGATTAGCAGCCTTTGTGTATGTGTTTTAAGCGAGTAAATGGGACATCTTTTGTTGCTGCTATTGTTGTCTCTTTAAATTATGTAAGACTAGGGAAGATAATATATATAAAATATATTTAGGAATCAGTAAATAACATTTTAACCAACAGAAATATAGATTCCCCTACATGATTAACTTATTTTCTTCAAGAGCTATTTTTTCTTACACAAAAGGTGGCATTATCGCTTAGATAATATAAAACAAATATATAAATAACTGAATAAAGTCTTAAAAATAAAAATTAAATCGTTAAAAGAAAATATAGAAAAAAGAATTTAAATTTTAATTCTCAAACGAATTATTTTTAATAATTAATTTAACATAATTTGTTGCTTAATATACATACATATATTATTAATTAAATTATAAACCTTGAAGAATTTCCTTTAAAGTTCATGGACCAAAGGCTCAGCAGCTTGGCTGTGAGATTATTGTTGTCCAGAGGCCCTGAGGAGGGTTGAGGTTTTTAATCTTTTGGTGGCTTTTGTCGACGATTTTCCGTGCAATTAGAGGGTGACCCCTCCTGTGGCATCTCCTCCACTATCATTTTTCCCTATTTTTCCATATTTTTCCCCCATTTTCAGCGGTTTTTATTTATTTTTTTTGCGCAAACAGCGTTTTTGACGAATGCAACGAGGTTGTTGTTGTTGTTGAGGTGAGTTTTGGGTGTGGAGTGGTCCCTTGTACTTGTATTTGTGTGTGTGTGTTATCCTGGCCTACAGGATAAAACCGGGCCAAGTTAACGATTTTCTTGTTTTGCTGTTTTCTTTTTCCCTCATGTTTTTTTTCTTTCTTTTTTTTTATTTTTGTATTGTGCGAATGAAATTTATGTAGAGAGTCCCGCCTGAAAGCCAAAGGACCCTGGGACCCGGCCTCCCGGTCCCGTGATTTTGAGTTGTGCAATAAATTTGTATCTGTACACGCGGAGTCCGGACAGCTGCGGACTTGCAGATTGAAGATTGAAGGGTTTTCCCAAGCCATGGTTGGCAGCCATTAAATAACGCTGTCAGGAGCCGCCTGAAGACCCGGGCCATTATACAATAGAAATTCCTTGGCCATTATTTATTTTGTATTTTGCGGCATTGTCAGTGTTGGCGGATTTGCCAAATGCTACTTAAGCCTTTGTCTAATTATATATATTAACTTGAGAATTTTATAAGAATTCTAGTCTGGTTCCCAGAAAACTCAATTGAAAAGGGAATCAATATAAAAAGATTCCATTTGGAGAGTAATAATTTCTCTCTTTTAAGACTAGGTTTTAGGAAAAGATCTCCTTCTCTCTCTCTTCTCTCACTACTTGCTCTCTCTCTCTCTCATACTCTCTTACATGCCAGGCAGCAACAGCAGCTTATCAGTTTCATTCCGTAGCGAACGAGAGAGTTTAATTTAAACTCTCTTTCTCTCTCTATTTTCAGCTCTGAGAGAGCCCGTTCTTAGTCCCTAAAGCAAAACCGAAAGAACCGAAGAAATTCTTAGTAAAACCACAATTCTATGAACAACCTTTTTGGTTAGTTTAATTTTGAAAACATCTCCTCGCAGAACTTATTGCAGTGGCTTTTACTCTCTCATGTAAAATTCACTTAATTGAAGGCCCCAAGAAGGGCGTAATTTGACGGGAAATGTGCTAAAGTGACAGCAGCAGCAGCAGCAGCAGCAAGGTTTTCTCTCCCGTGTGTTAACCGGTGTTGTTGGCTTTATTGTTATTGGCCAAGCTGCGTTGGCGGGCCATGTTTTAGCCCTGAGTGCCAAATGACATCTGGGTCACCTGGGCTCCCAGTTACCAGCTACCATCTACCAGCTCCTGGCTCAACTTATTCCATGCACCCGGCGGCGCAGAGCCGAACAGAGTCCTGGATGTGTCCTCTGGCCATCGACGAGGACATTCACACTAAGGCCCAGTACAGTGCGGTTCAGGGCCTTAAAAACGATTGATGGCTTAATACTTTGTGGAGGGGCGTTTGGACGACATTTTGGATTACCGTGATTTGTGTGTTGTTGTGCTAACCAATCGAATTTGATTGGTCATTGTGAGCAGGAAAAGTAAATTATCGTTTTAGGTATAGGCGAGACAGTTAGTGATTAATATATAGTACTTACTAGCCACCTTTGCGTAGATTTTAATTATTATTAATTTTCTTTGCTTCCACCCTCCCTTAGCAAGCCAAGCCAATAATTCTTATTATATGGCAGGTTAATATTCATAAATTAACTAAAAACCCAAAGTCTTGAAATCCGAAATCGAATTAACACATATTTACGAGATGATAATCGGCAGGCAATCGAAATGAATTACACTGCTGGGGCCGCACTGTACGTGCCTGGGCGATAAAGCAATCATTTTAATGGGGTGATTAAAATTTCATCAGCTGAACTCAACGGGGCGAAATCCGAAATCTGAAATCCGAAATCGAAAAATCGAATTGAATTGAATTAAAGCGAGAGCCGCAGAGATGTTTATCAATTATTCCCCCGATTCGGATCTATGTGGGAATCTTCTTTTCTTTTGGTTACTCAATTTTCTGCTCGCCCTACTCTATATATATATGTATATATATTTTTTTGTTGTGTTTTGTTTGGCTGAAAAGCCCGAGTGACTGACAAATCAATCAATGGTTATTTATAGAAAATCCCATCAAGGGTGGCGCTCATAAACAATTGAATTCATTTGCGGCCCCAAATGCGATTGCATTTGCCATCCCCAAGAATTTTAACCCAATTTGGAACACGTACGCTTACAAAAAAAAAAAATTTTAATAGAAATATTTGAATTGATATTGGAAATCACTCGTAATCTCGCTGAGAGAATAAAATAAGTCTGGTTTTCAAACAAGTCCCTCATTAAACCTACCCAATAAAACATCAACAATTTTTTTAAGTGTATTTTTGTAAGCCAAATAATAAATATAAAATGAAAACCCACAGATAGGATCGCGCTTGGAGCCTTGTCTTCCCACCAAAACCAGCTTCAGTTGGGGTTGCACTATTAGTAGTTAAATATTAGGATTTCCATTATTGAAATATATTTTTAATATTAAATTTTAAACTTTGATACTCACCATGGATTTCCAATCCTGGTTATCGTTTCGAAGGATCCTTGTTGGGGGACTTTTCGCTTGATTTTCATGTCGCGCATCATAATTTTGATACTCGTCTTTCTGTGTTTAGGTGTTGGCTTTCCTTTTTTTGCTTTTTTTTTTCTAGGTTCCGTTTTTACTATTTTTTTCTTCGGTTTTTCCTTTTTGCTATTTTTTTTTTTGGTTTCGTCCCTAATTCCTGATCTTCAACTGACTTCTATCCATGATGACTACCCTCGTACCTCCGTTATCGTTATTTTCAAAAGCATGCTCTTGACATTATACATTATGTGTCCCCAAAGGCCCCTTTCATTCGTTTTAAGGATCTCCTGTTTGTTCGGCATTTGTGGTTTTTGGTATGATTGGTGTCTGGTTATTGTTGTTGTAGTTCCTTTACAGCTTCTCCTAATTACTTATATTATATATTTACATATCTAGGTGGGGCGTTTCCCATTTGCATCCATTGTTAGCGTGTGTGTGTCTTGTATTAAGCTTCTGTGCTGCGTTTGTGCGGTTCCTTTTACACCTGTTTATTAATTTTTTTAAGTAATTTTCTTTTTTCTGTTTAGTATATTCACTTGTCCTTCTCCTGGATTTTATGCTTGTCAATTATGCTTAATAATGATTAATATATTGGAACTTAATCTAGATTATAAACTTTACGCTTAAGACTAAGAACGAAAAAAAAAATACAAAATATATAATCTTGTTGACCAAAAATTTTAAAAAGTAGATAATTTGTTTTTTTTTTTTTTAATTTTTTTTTGTGATGTTGCCGGTACGGGGTTTTGATAGAAACTGAGCTCCGTTGGGAGCTCGTCTAGCTAGGTCACATGACAGGCAGGGCAAATCAAGGTCTAGGCTGACTAGATCGTGAAATTGAAAAAGTTGAAGTTCAACTAAAATCTTCTAACCATAAAATCGAATGATGTTATATATTTTTGAAATATAATATTTATTGTTTAAATATAAAATAAACATATAAATATATTTTCGAGTATGTTTTATAGCTATAAAAGGTAGAAAACATACGAAAAATCGGATTAATATCATATTTTTTAAATATACAAATAAATCGATTAATTTGTTCATTTTTTATATAAATAAACTCTTATAATTAAAATTGAATTAAATTCATAAATAAATGCATAGTTATAAAAAATATGATTTTTTTCTCTGTAATCCTCACATTCTCATTCGTATCTGTGTATCTAAGTATCTACGTATCTGTATCTATGTATCTATGGCGTTTCGCCTGGCATCCGGGACTGTGTGGACCGTGGGGCCCCCCAACTATTATTAGCGGCACGCTCGACATGCAAACGTATAATGGATTTATATATGTCTTCCGTACTGTATGTACATACCTGTAATATATATATACATAATATATATGGTATATGCCAGGGCAAAACCCATTGCTCTGCAGGTGTTCAAATTTTCACATTTTACCAGGTGCCTCAATTGTCCTTTTTTTTTTTGTCCAAAATGAAACTAGAAAAGTTCACTGGAAAATAAAGAAAAGGTATACAAATATTAAAATATTAAAAAAAGTAAGACTATATTAGAGAAAACTCTACCAAGTGTGACCATTTTTGCCTTTTAGTTATTTAATTTTTCTATTTCATGCAATATATTTTTTTTATTTTCATATTTAAAATAAAGTACAATTTCTTTAACTGCTTTTTCTTTCTCTCGTTTGCCTTACGAATTTTTGCATAACCAAGCCTGCATAATTAACAATTCTCGTTCATATTTATAGCTGAAATATTGATTTTAATTTTTTACATTTTTGAAAGTTGTTTCAAATTGTTCTTTCCCCTTGGTTTTTTTTTGGGGGGTGGGGGGTTAATTTCCCCCTTCACACATAGGTGACTTGCGGTCAACCACAGCTTTTTCCCACCTTGCCACATGTGGTTGCTGGTGGCTTTAAAGCTTTTGTGGCTTATCAGTTCTTTGTCAATGTCCAACTCCTTGAAAATATAGTTTGGCCCCGGAAAGCTTGGCCGCAGCTTTCGAACCCCCTTTCCATCCCTTCTGAGCCTCGATTGGCCTTCGATTTGTTCTGCATTTTA
This sequence comes from Drosophila kikkawai, assembly GCF_030179895.1. Classification (NCBI taxonomy): domain Eukaryota; kingdom Metazoa; phylum Arthropoda; class Insecta; order Diptera; family Drosophilidae; genus Drosophila; species Drosophila kikkawai. Next base: position 13,098,404 of record NC_091733.1, on the reverse strand, counting down.
TGAAGGCTTAACTTTTTTTTGTTGTTGTTATCTTTTCCTTGGGCTTTAGATCACAATTAGTTTTGTTTTTAAAGGATATTTTGAAGAGCATACCTAATTGCATCACTCATACGCATTGTTGAGCACATCACTCATACGCACTGTTGCCTATTGTCGAAACACAAAAACAACATCTTTATTATTTAATGAATATTTATATTAATAATTTACAGAGTTTTCCAGAATCAAGGTTAAGTCGGCTTAGATATTTGTAAAAATCAAAGGCTAAACTTTTACCAAAAGCAACAAAAAGAACTTTTCCACGATTGTTTCTTTTTTTTATTCCAAATTCATTAATAAGATTAATTAATTAATTCATTATTAATGTTTTTATATATATTTTAAATATTTAAAATCATAGGTATAGGTATTTAAATTTAATATTTTAAATAATAATAATAATTAAAATTAATAATAAAATAATAAATAAAAAAACTAATAAATAATAAAAAAAAGAATAATAAATTAAATTAAGAAAATGTTGTATACTTTTGGGGTTTGCCCCGTATCGACCCTTATAATTCCCAACTGGTTCAAGCTGAAAAGTAAGGTAATGACCAAATAAATTGGTGAAAGTTAGTCAGTGGTCTACTGAGTTGTGTAGTGCCTAGTGCCTGGCAGTGAAAAATGTTCTTTTTGTGTTTTTGGCTAAAGGCGAATCCTACTTGACCTCGTATTTTGAATAATAAAATTTAAAATGGTGAGAATTCAAATTTAAATAAGGAAATTCCTAGCAAGTCTTAATGACCATGCCTACCTTCACATGATTAATGTTGGCTTTTTCAATTCCCATTTTTGCAGATGTCAATTCAAAAGCTGAACGACACCGCCAACTCTGGCTACGTAAGCTCCGAGGAGACGGACTCGCTGCTGGTAAGTCAAAATCCAAATCCGTCACGCGTCGGCGGCGGACGAACGGCGCTGCTCCGGCAGGTGAAAAGCAGCTCTACCAATGGACCAACCGGCGCCACCTCCACCTCCTCGACGGGCTCTGGCACGGGCTCCGCCACCGGATCCGTCACAGGCTCTGGTGCGGGCTCTGTGGCGGGTTCGGGCACGGGAACGGGCTCGGGAGCTGGTAGCACACAGCCTAGCAAGCCGACGCTGATGCGCCAGGATCGGACTTCCACATATCTGACCAGTCCGCAGCAGTCGCAGCAAGCGAGAATGGGCTCCGAGGAGAGTATGCGCGGTGGCGGCTGCGGCGGCGGTGGTGGCATAACGAATCCCCACGACGAGGATGTGGAGCAGGGACTGCTCCGGACGAGCCTAGTGCCTGACATCGAAGTTCACGAAGAGGACCAAGACCAGACCAACGACCAACAACAACAGCAACCACAGACCATATCAATTATGAATTTAAGCCTGAAGCCCGGCGATAGCCATAGTCACAGCCATAGTCATAGCCATAGTCCCAGTCCTGGACCCGGACCAGGTCCCGGTCCTGGTAGCCATCCCAATTTGGGCACATCATCATATCAGAATCTGGCCTCGAGCATACCGCCCAGCGCACCGAGCCGGTGCCGGGCATGCCGCAACTGCAGCCGTCGTGCTTCCACCACGCCCATGTCCAGCTCCATTGCGGATCGCGGGCAGATCGATAGGAGCGCCTCGCGGGACAGCGTCAAGAGCGCCTTCCAGGGCCAGGGCAATCTCAGTGGTTCCATGCTGCTCCAGCTGCAACAACAGCAACAGCAGCAGCAGCATCAACACTACCAACACCAGCTCCAAGTAGTCCATCAGCAACAGCAGGTGCCACCTCCAGTTCTTATCACATCGTCGCCCACGAACGGATCCCGGATAATCCGGCAGAGTTCACAGCCGGAATCGAGCACCACGGCCATTGTCTGCTGTGGCCCCCACTCCGCCTGCGTCGGACACTCGCACTCCCACTCGCACACGGTGCCCAATGTGTCGCTGAAGCAGCTCCGGGAGAGCTCCGGCGATGGCATCGCTGGAATTGCAGCGGACTCGTTGAGGATCAACGGCGGCATGCGGCCCTTCAAGCAGGTGAGTAGCCAAAGAAATCTAGTGTTCAATGTCCCACAGTGTCCCACAGAGTGTTTCCTTAATTCTCAGATGCTCAGAGACATTACATTCGCTATTTATCAAGTTTAAACATTAACTAAATTAATTATAATATCCAACAAATTCGAGCGAAGCACCTAATTGCGTCTCTAGTACTACCTAGGGATGTATTTATACGATTTTCGACATTTAACGTTACGATATATGAGCTATAAATCAATATTTTATTTGAAATATTAAGTCGGACAAGAGAAAAATAATTAACATTTTTTTTTTTTATATTTCAACGTTAAATGCTGTATTTTTCGATATCTAAATCAAATTTTATGATATTTTCAATGTGATTTTGAAATCGATATACATCCCTAAGAAGTTCTTTGTACATTAAATCCATAAATCATTAATGTCCCTTGTGTAACCCCATCTACATATAATATATATATACATAAGTATTTACCCGTATCGTGTAAAGTCGTTGTTTTGTAGCCACTGAATAGCGCACTATATATAAATATATATCTATATAATATATGGATGTTGTGTTCATACGAGCAATTCCCATATCCTTTGCATATCTCAAAAGGCAGGCAGGGCCAATCTATGTAATTTTTTTTCTTGTATATTTTATTAAGTAAGTTTTATGAAATAAAATTAATTTAATCAAAGATAAGAACTCTTTCGAAGACTTAAAAACAGCTTATTATTTGAAATTCTTCATTTGATGTGACCAGGTTTAATTAAAGTTTAAAAAGTGTGGCCTTGTTTACTTATAAAGCAACTAAGGCAATAAGTTATCAAAGCAAGAAAGCATTTAGGAAATGGGCAAAACTATATAACTTTTTAAGCATCAAAACTTAATACATTTTTTTTGTTTTTTTATCAACCTTACAAACAAATAAAATTAAAAAAAAAGTTAAAAACGTGTAACTCTGTGACATTATAAAGTCACTGAAGCCCAGATATAACTAAAGTTTATATTTACTTAAAAATCTTACAAGTTGCTTACAATTTTTCATTATAATGTGGCCAGCTTGAGCGAAACGTAAAAGAGTGTGCCCATGCTTATTTATAAAGCATTTAAAGCCCAGATATTGCCTAAAAAAATGGTAAAAAACTGCTTATAGATCATAAAATTATAACTAGAGTAGCTCTTTAACTACCAAAAAGTCAATCCCTATTTGTATGACCCATAAAGATCTCATTCATCACACACAGCGAGAGATAGATGCCTGGCAGAGATGCTAAATCGTTTGCCCATAACTCATCGCCATAAACACCAAGATGTTTTTTATGTCCAGTCTCGGATTTCAGTTTATTTATTTCCAAGATGTTTTCTAATAATCATAAAAACACACGCTGGACTGAAGCTATTTGCAATGATTTGCTTGTAGTTTTTCCTATTTCGTTTTGTGTTTTTTTTTTTGTTTTTTGTTGAATTTATTTCTTGTTCTGACTATTTGCGTTTTTTGCGCGCTAAAATCCAATTAGGGAAAATCAATATTGCTCATACGCCGCGTTGGCTCAACAATTATTTCGTTTGCTTTTATTACTATTTAATTTTTTCTGGTTTTTCTTAAGCATAATTTAATATTTTGTTTACACGAAATTTAATGTAGGAGTGGGAAAATTTCTGGAGATTCTTCAGGCTCCGATATATATATTTTTTTCCCATAATTAAGGCTCTGTTTGATTATTCATGTGCCAATTGAATTGTTAAATCGTCCCCCGCCAGAAAATACAGAAATACCAAAGGGCACTAGACAAGGCCATATCTTTCATCTCTCGTACCCAATGCCGGGGGGAATATAATTATAATTAATATCAATTTACGCCCAAAATGTCTGAACTTTTGCCGCTTCTGCTGTAGCTGTCTTCCATAAATATCCCTAAAAAAAATTGAAGAAAAACCGTGGAAAACCCAGGAAAAAAATATATATATATTATATATAGACGAAAATAATATTGCTTTCTTCATGCTGGAAGAGTGACCTTACCATGATTGATGAATGTTTTCACTCTTTGACATTTGCCGTCGCGTTTTTCCTATTTTCCCTTTCCCCAATTTCCAGCATTTTCCCCCATTTTCCTTAGTTCTTTATAGATAATTGCGTTGGGTCTGTCTGTCTGTCTTTCGGCAAATAGTCTGGGGAGAAACGCCAAGCGGTAAAACATTTATGGAAGCTTTGCAAGAGCTTTTCATACAAAAAAAAAAAAAAACAGAGAAAATAGAGAAGATAGCTGGGGGAAAAATCAAATGGGAAATCGGCGCGCTTAAGAGCTTTCAAGCCACATTTAACACGAATGAAGAAAATAAAAAAGAAACACACGCATTTTAATATGCAATTCCCTTGGTGTCACCCCTTCGCTCAAAGCTTCAGTTATATATCTACTAGAGCTTTTCTGGTTGTAAAGGCGAAAGCTCGCGTAACGTATTTTCAAGTTTTCAATTGTCTCCGGTTTTCCGCTTTTCCGTTTTCCGCTTCGCATTTCCCCTTGTCATATGTTGTTTTTATTGTTTCAAAGCTCTGACATTTAATTATGCAACATTGCAATGAACTTTTCATCTACATTTATCACTCGTTATTTTAATTATTAAATATTTGTTGGAACCCTATCATTCTTCGTCTTTATCGTACATATATCGTATATATACTCCTTAGAAATATCGTATATATATATATCGCATATCGTATATACTAAGTTTGTCTCTGAATACCAATCTATGTAGTTTCAATTGTATTTCTATATATCCTATATATCCTTTTGAACCAGTTTGCTATCTGTACTTATATAGCTGAGCAGGGCGTTGTGTCAGGGTGTAAGGGGTCTTGGATTGATTTATAATATCATTTTAATTATTTTTTAATCAATTAATTATTTAATAATAGAAAACTTGCAATGGAAATATTATTTTCGAATTTTTAATAAGCCAAAGTCTTACCTAAAATAATGTTAAAAAATCTTTCTAAAAATGTATCCTAAAATCTAAAATTAAATCTTCTTAAATTTCTGTTAAAATACTTCTCAAAACCCAAAATATTTTAAGTTTATTTTAATAAATCAAAAATCTCACCTTAAATAATTCTAAAAATCCTTATAAATATTTTTCTTAAAATATATAATTAAATCTTCTTAAAATTCTTTTTAAATACTTCTCAATATCTCTCTTAAATCCCTAAAATCATCGAAATCTCTCTAAAATCTCTTTTCAATTTCAAAATCGATATCACCCCAACACTCTGGCAACAACGCACTGTCTTTATCTGTAGGATATCTATGTACGAGTATATATATTTCATATTCCTATGTATCCTTCGCTGTTATATACATATATCCCACCAGATCCTATGTCTACTATGTGTTTTCCTTCCAAAAATGAAAAAGAAACAGGAACTTAGCCTAGCAACTAAACTAACTAAGACCTAAACTTAAACTTAAACTCTGTCTAACTGTTCAACTGTACTAACTGCTATCGCATCCACTCTCGCAATCTGATCTCTTCAGGGCGTTCTTCTAATGCCTCGCACCTTGTCCGAAAGCCGAAAGTTGCGCCTTCGAAGGGCCTTCACCGAGGCCACTAACGAAACGCTTCAATGCTCCAAAATGGTATTTAATTTGCAAAAATCGTTATAAATAATTACCCCCCCCCCCAAAAAAAAATAACAAAACAAAAAGTCCCATTTTGCCAACGATAACAATATTTTGTTTAATGTGTACATAAATATTTAAAATGAGTTAAAAAAAATATATTAAACCAGCTCGTAGTTCCAAAATTCCAAAATAAAAACTAAAAACAGTTAAATTTCAATGGCACCGCATTTAAGCTTTACGTGAGCGAAAGAAAACAATAAAACAAAGAGCATGAAATGTGTTAAAAAATGACAAAATAACCAAAGAAATTTGTAACAAAATTAAAAAAAATTTAAATTCACTTTTATTTTTTTTCTAAATTTTTTTTTTTTTAATTCTTTAAATAAATAATAATCAAAATGACTAAAATACTGGATATTCGCTCATTTATGGCTTAAGCTATGACCTTTCCGCCTCCCAGCGGTCAAGTAGTTTGTTCTGTTATGGATAACAACCAAAAACAAACGCAACATTGCAAATGCTAATGCTAATGCTCCCCAATGTGCAATCGGTTCAGTTCTTCCTAGCCTGCACTGCCTCTAACTCAATCTTCCCTAGAAATCTCACAAAAACGGTTTTGAAAAACTGAAATCTCCACTTTCCACTCTCCATTTACCACACTTCCACTCTCCACATCCACTTCCGCTTTGCATCCGTTTTGAATGTGTGTAGCTGCCTAGTTCCATTCGTTTATTTATAAATATTAAGCGATAATGATGATCTATCGCCGCAGGTAAGATGTAGTTGAAAAAATATACAAACATATTTCCATATGCCAAGCACCGTATTGTATTTTCCACAAGCACCGTTATGGAAATATGATTAGTAATACTTAATATAAAAATATAAATATGAATACTGATATGAATTACAATTATATTTTCGAGTGTAATCAATGGGAGAGGTTCGAATTTATTTAAACAGAAACGTATATAATTACAATAACCACAAGAAAATATTTAGTCAAAGGTTTCTAGCTATATAAATGTGCTGGAAAAATAAAAGATATATTTTTGAAGAAATATGGAAAAGAATTTAATATATTATAAAAATATGCAATACATTTAGTATTTCTTACAATATTACGTAATATTTTAAAATGAATTTTCCTAAATTTTAAATCAAAAGTATTATTTGGGTGGGAAATTCTTTAGTCATTTTTCCAGGGTATTCCAATCTCCTTCTCTCTGTTTTTTCTTTCTTTCTTGGGAATCATCTATTAAGTGGCAAGCAGGAAGCATTTAACATTTGCACATTTTCCTCGATTGAGCAGATACAAAATGTTCATTTCCATGACGTAGAGGCATGATCAGGTGTTTGATTCTCACAACCACACCACTGAATGCTTCCCATCTTAGCGGATATCTCATCGATTGATTGCCTCAACCGCTCTTCCGCTCTCTCACTAATCCTCTCGTCTCTCTCACTTATTATTATCCACCTGCTGCTTTGCCTCCACATGGGTTCCACTCGCATACCTGGGATCCAATCCACAAAATTTTAAAGCGTGCTAATCGAGTTCCATCGGTGGGGTATATTACTCTAAAAAATAATTTTCTTGAACTTTAGAAGAATAATATTTCATATAATTAAAAATATTATTATAGATATTTATTTAAAAACTAGACTATATATTATATATTCATATATATTTGGTTTTATCAATGACCTCTGAATCTGGTAAATATATAGCTATATTCTACCATTCCAAAATTCAGATCATATTGGCAATTAGGTTAGATAGGTTTTTATAAAAAACCTATGGTATATATCATACAAAAACGCGTATGACACCTAGAGTTATAGAGTTAACACACTGTTTATGTTGACCATAGGCCGTATAAGGGCAACCTCTACTCCCATACAAAAATTCAGATCAACATTAGATTACAATATAAATATACTCATATAATATATAATAAATTATATTATATGTTTGTATATATTATAGTATATTGGTCGCAGTTTTATCGATAAAGCTCTCATTTTTTTTGTATATATATAGCTAAGGTCCCTTTCTATATCTTACCATACCAAAATTCAGATCATTTTATATACAGGGTATTGACCAAGTTGAGGCTTTGGTTGGTATATAAAATAGCAAAGAGGCAGGGCATATAAATAAAATGTTCGGTAGGCCGGCCATTTGTGCGTCGTCGTCGGAAGGGATCGCTCTCTCTTCAATATAGTACATACATGTTCCAGAGATTCGCATCTCCAGATCTTGCTTCGGTTCGGTTCGCATCGCATTGGATCGGTACATTAAATACTGGAAGTGAACGGGTGTTGTGTCTGCTTCCCGTTCCGATCTGTTTACATTCTCTGGACAATTACGCAGTCGAAAAATTGCCCCAAAATAATTCGCATTCAAATCAAAATCAAATCAAATCTGAGCAGATTTTCGTCTGCTTCGGTTCGTGTTACATTTTTTTTTTTTCTAGTTTTTATATCTGTGAAAAGTGTTCAATAGGTTTATCCTTTTCCTATACATAGAAAAAGGCTTTAAAACCTGTTTAAAAAAAATAATTAAATGCAAATGCAAACCAAGAAAAGCAAGTAAATGTGAAAATTGCCAAAGAAAATAAATAAACAAAGCAATTTCGATTTAAAAAAAAAAATATAAACAACGTTAATTTCTATGAAAATCTCTGTGCGAATTCGAAGAGTACAAAAATGTTGTATGAATATAAATAATTTATTAAAAGATAGTTCTCTGGTTTTTTAAAAAAAATATTTATAAAGAAAAACACGTGTGTGAAAAATCTGGCTAAATGCTTAAGTGAAGTGTAGAATTAAAGCAAAACTGTTAGCATTTTTGGCCAAGAGATCCAGCAATATCCCTGCGATCCTTGAGGCCTTTTTCCTTCATCAATTTGATCCGCGGAGCAGAGCATGTCGCCAGCCTTTTGCATGGCGAACGATTGCAATCAGGAGCCTGATTTTTACCATAAATGCCTAGCCACAAAGGCCATGCCACCGCAGCCGCCCACGCCGGCGAACGTTGTCCTAACGACGTCATTGCCGCCGCCGCCGGTGACCAGGGGAAGACCCACCCCCTCTCCAACTCCATCACCTTCGCCCTCTCCCTCCGTATCCCCATCGCAATCGATGACGCTAATGCCGCCTATGTCCATGTTACAAGCACCGTCCCAGCCGCCGCCGCTGCCGCTGAACGCGGCCGCCGCAATGATGACGCGAACGGGCAGCGTCGGTGGCGCCACGAGTGCCGCGCGCAGGAACTCCCTTTGGCTGGAAACGCTGCGCAACACACGCAAGTTGTCCTACGCCAATGAGCGACCGATTTTGGTAAGTAACCTAGGCATATACACTCGAACAAAAAATGTATAAGAGATGTACCGTAAAATTAAAACATTAGAAAACAGAGAATATATTGAAAAATACAGAAATATCGATATGTATCGCAACTCTTACGATGTTTAAAATAAATCGATCTTTTGAACTTACAAAATACGATATATTCGTTATGTTATTTATTGATATTTGCCGCGGTTGCCGATAAACAGATATATAGTATTACATTTTTTTTATTTTTAATATGATACTTTTTATCTACGATCAATTTACGATAAATCGATATTCAATTTAGAATTTTGAGCCAATTTATATGGAAAAGGGAATAGAAAATATAAAAATTTTAGATAATATCTATATTTTAATAATAAATGTGATATTTTTTTATATTCAAAAATTCGATTAATTCTACAAATTGATGTTTTCGACATTTTCTTTAAGATATTGAGCACGATTATTTTTTTCGATATATTTAATATTGTTAAATTGCAAATTTTTCGCTCAGTGCAAGCGTTAAGAAACTATGACGTATCTAGCTTATCTCAGCCATTTCCATTTGCCATTTGGTTTGGCGGCTTCCACGTGTCCCGCGTCCGAGACTATAAAAATAAATAAATCGCTGGCACTCTCTCGCGCGCTCTTTTGTCTCCTCCGGGTTCCTCTGGGTTTCTTCTCCGGCACTGGGTGTCTTTCTCTCTCTCTCTCTCTCTTAAGCGATTCGAAGTTATTTTCAACCAGAGCAAAGCATCTGCAGAAAATAACAAAAGCGAAAACAACATAAGAAGCAAATAAGCAAAACGCGCGAGATGGAGCTTCTCTCTGGGGGGAAATGTTTGAGAAACGAAACTTTTGGTACCCTAACAAAAAGTGCAAAAAGTGACACAAATCTTACAAAGGACAAGCTGAAAAATTTAATGAAAATTTCTTAAGAATTAAATAACTTGTTTGTTATTTAATTTAAACTTGATTTGAATTTATTTTAATTATTAATTAATTTTAATTAATAAACACAGTTTAAAAAATTACAATCAATGAGTTGATTGTAAATTTAATTTGCAAATCAAACGGTATTTATTACTTCTTTTTTTACCTTTTCTTTAATTTTTAGTTCCCTTTCTATTTACTTAAATTATTAAAGTTTACGAAAAAAAGACTTAAGAAAATCAAGGAAAAAACAAATAATTTAAAAACTGTTGTCTATGTAGCGTATGATTAATATTTAAAAAACAAATTACTCATACGTAATGGAAATATTATTTTTTTATTTTTTAATATAATTTTGGTTTTTGTAGAAAAGAGTTAAAAAAATCGAATTAAGATAATAAATATATATAAAACAAAAATTGCTCTCATATGCTGGGGCGTATGTTTATCAAAAAATGTTTAATTCTTCTTTAATTGTGTTTTCTTCAATTTAGAAATATTTTTGAGTCTTTAAATATTTTAAAATTTAGGGAAATCTATAAATAAAAAGTAGAAAGGTAAAGAAAATGCCGTCTATGTGGCGTATGAGTAATATTGAAAACGAAATAACTCATACGACATGTGGTAGCAGGATAGTTTGGATGGATACATTTGTTGGATAAATTAAAAAACAACATGGAATCGGAAACAAAATTTTAATGATTAAAATATGGAAGGGGTTTTGTGAGACACAAAAAATGTAGTTCTAATATTTCCCAAGAGTATATAAAGTATAAACTTTTTCATTTACCTAGACCTAAACTCTTACACATTTTTAATACTCAATATTAATAATAATTGAGTAATTTAATAATAATAATATTGATAGATTTTAGAAACTACTAAATAATATACCCCTGGGCAGGATTCTCCGAGAGTAATCCCGTTTGTGGGGAAGGGAAATAAAAGCAATAACACAAAATAAATGTGCGAAAAAAAAAACCAGAAACAAGACACAAAACACATCGCAAAGGCGACTCCCACCAACCGAACACAAACAAACAAACAAACAGAAATCATTTAAAGAGGGGTCTATATGGCGCTATTTGGGTATTTTATCATCCGAATCTATATCTGAATCCGAATCTGAATCTGAACAAGACGTCCATAAAAACATAAAGTTCGCTCAAGTGTTTGAAATCGAAAGGTGTCTGCCTTATGCTTTGATATATTGTTTACAGCACCATCGATATCTATAGCCTCATCATCATTATTTAAATATATATGTACATATATATTTGAAAAATCGAATTGTTAAATTTCAGGGTCAAAATGGTTTCTTTTTCGAAGCCATAATTTATGCCTTGATTTCCGGAGTTCATCGTTGAGCCCCGTCTGTTGTTTGGTTACATCAGAGATATATAGACTCTATATAGAGCTGGCTATTTAAACAATGGCCACAACGTAATTAATGGCATATGCAATATAAAGCAAATAAGGCATTGAAAAGGAACAGAAACTGAATGGAACAAGGGGTCCTCAGATGAATTATCGATGCACACACACACGTATAGTATATATATACAAATACGAAAACCTGAAAGCCGAAAGGCAAACAGTATGCAAATGGGCAGAGAACAACACATGCGTGCATATTTAGATGATGATAAATATTATATATATGCAGTCAGACTGCTGCTCCCAATGGGTATTACGGGGTGTCATCTAAAATATTTAAGGCTTTCTATTTGTTTTGCCAACACGACACGACTCCTTTGAGCTACCCTCTCTCTCTTCAGTGACACGTTCACGTCCTTGTCCATATGTCCGCATTTCGAGGACTTTTAATCGACCAAGTCAACTATCAACTGTCAGGACCGGACCGGCACGGCACAAAGGACCAACACACACAAAGGTGGAGTGAAAGCGAAAGGTGCTGCTAGTGCCCAGAGTCCTGGACTGTGTTTGTACTGTGAAAAATGCTGGCCAGGTGGCCTCAATAGTCCCAATAACTTATTGCCTCGGCATTATGCGGCGAAAAATAGACGAGGAACTTTTTAAAATTTCATGATAATAGTTGAAGACCCCGCGGACTGCAGTTTTCCGTTCGAATGCCTGGCTGCACTTGGCGAAAAAATGTGCGTAAATATTAATTATTGATTAGGAAACTAAAAAAAAAATCTAAGAAAAATAAGAATTGTTAGATTTAAAATTTTTTTATTTTTGATAAAAATCTTTTTAAAAAAATCGAATTTTAATTAATCGATAAATGTTTTATCGGGGAAATCAAAAGCCTTCAACTTTGATCGAAAAAACATTAAAATACCCTTGAAGTAACTAGGAAGTTTAAATGAAAAGAAAATAATCTATAAAAATCGATAAATGTTCAATCACCGAAATCTAAAAGCTTTAACTGGATAAAGCATTAAAATATCGATATATGTACCTTTGGAGTAACTCAGATGTTTAAATAAAAATAAAATCGAAGAGCGCATTAATTTTTATCGTGATCCCAAACAATTTTTTTTTTCAACGTGTATATAAGGCGTAGCATGCCCTGCTCTTTACGATTATATATACTAACCCCTACATATATATATATATATATATATATATATATATATATATAAATGTGCCCCGCCGTATATCTTAGCAAGTGCATGCATGGCGACTCTAGATGTTTGCCCAAGTGTCCATCAATAAAATATGACAAGAGGCACTTTTAGCGGACTGTCCCCGAGCCGTAAGACTAAAGACCGGACCCGGACCCGGACCTCTATCCACTTGAATGGCCACGGAATCGTCGCTGACAATATAAAGGTCGCCTCGCAGCGAAACGAATCCACTTACAGCTGTTCTGAGTCATTTGCCAAGGTGTACGGGTACAATCGAACCGGAACGGACCGGACTCGGTTTCGGCTCTGCGATTATTGCGACCAGATTAGACATATACGCCGCCGCGCCACGCCGCCGCCGCCGCCGATTTTTGCCTTATTTGACGCGCCGCCGCCAAATTATGAAAATAACGGCGCGCCGCGGCGCGCCGCTGGTGCGGCATCGGCGCAGCTTCAGCGCGGCCTTCAGTGTCATTGTTCTTTATAAAACTTAAAAAAAAAAAAATAACTCATTAAAATGGCCTTTTTGCCTTATTTGACGCGCCGCCGCCGCCGGTTCTTTCTGACTACTACGCCGCCGCCGCCGAGTCATTTTGACCTCTACGCCGCCGCCGATGCCTTTAACCATCGGCGTAAACCTCTAGACCAGATGTCCCGTCTTTGAGGGCATGCACCTGTGGTGCAACCAGGTCGCTTTATGATTCATTTATACGGCAAGATCTTGGGCAGCTCTCAGCGGCGGAAGTCGGTCAGTCAATTTTTTGTATCATGCACACATTTTGTGGGTTTAAAGACGTCGCTTCACGTAAAACAAATGGGGAATCAACTATATGTTATCGAAAGAATTTAAAATGTTAGAATAACATATTCTTAAAAAGTTCTCAGAAAATCTGAAAATAGAAAATAAATTCCTGGAAATTATAAGAAAGAATGCATCCTAGACATTCATCGAAGTAGTTGTACTCGTATTTATCGGAGGCACAGAGACACAATGAAGAAGGTCCTAAGCCAGCGCTGAAGATGGATCCAAAACGGTATTTAGATATATATATATATGAATATATATATTTCTATATTAAAAGCCCGGCAAGACGAAGGCAAGGCGGAGGCTAAGGGGATACCGGAATGGCAAATGGCTGACAAATGCATAAAGTTTTCATTTCAATGAATTATTCAAAATCCGACATGACAACATTTTGACTATCTGTCGTTTGCGTTGACATTTCCATTTGATATCTGGGTCGAACTCGACAACGCCAGCGAGGATTATGTGTGTGTGTGTGGAGATAAATTCTAAAGGATGGGTAAAGGATGGGCACTCTGGGCACTCCAGGATGTGGTATGTGTGGACTTAGGTGCGATGTTCTCCCATTGATGATGAAGGCAATTGGAATTGCAATCTCACTGGGAAAACACACACGCACACAATGCATTAATTTATTTAAATGAGTGTGTGTGGACTCCTTAAAGGCTTTGGCGGGGCTTTTGCCGTTTCCGTTGTATGGGATTTTACAGGTACAAGTTGTTGACTGTTTTCTCACTAAAGCTGCTTTGGTGCACTGAGCCAAAAGACTAAAGTCTCCTAAAAAAGTTATTGTAAAATATTTATACAATTTATGAAGGGATATTTATAGATTATTCCAAACTTTAAGCAGTTTGCATACAGTTTTTCAAGTGGTTAAAAATAACTATTGCCTACTTTTGTGGTTTGCTTTTTCTCTCGCATCGATGCTTATAATTCCCAACGAGTTCTAGTTCAGATGTAGGATAAAATGCCAATTCCCAATAATATTTCTCTCTTTGATAAGTTTTCAACTTAAATAAATTATTAAAAAAAAAAAACATATTCAAATAAAGTATGCTTGATATATATTCCAAATTACAATACATTTTCTTCACTTTATAAGCCAAGATGCCAATTAGCTGGATTAAACATGACAATTCAAATTAATTGGCATGCACAATATGTTTTTGAGTTGTCCGCTGGGCCTTAAGAGTGATCTCTAGTAAATCCCGCCATAGGAATCGGACTTAAAGGCTTAAAGGCTACTGGTCTCAGGGCCGGGGCTCAAGGATCCAGGATGAGGAGCGGAGCAGCAGCTGTTACGGTTGCCTAGGCCAATTCATTTGTCAGTTCATCAGCGCCAAAGAATGCATTACCATTCGCTTTCGCATTCGCGTATCTGTGAGAGCGTTATTCAAGTATGTGCTGTCGTGTATCTGTGTGATGGATGCGTGAGCGTGTGTGTGTGTCACAGTCAGGCTCTATTATGGCAAACTTATTTCTACGCTTTTTTTTTCTTTCTCTTAAGAGGCCTTAAATTGTTCCATCATGATCCTGTAATCAAAGAGAAAAAATTCAGGGTGCTCGATAATAAAAAGAGAATAGATATTTTCAAATAAGAGCTCAATAGAAAATAGTGAAATTGAGCTATTCCTTTGATTCCCTTTTAAATCGAACGGTTAGCCTTGCGAGGCCGACCTGTACATCCGAATCCGTATCCGTATATCCTTTGCGTGCACAAAATATAGCAGAACAACGTGACTATAGTCCAATGTATTATGTATATACATATGTACATATGTATGTACATATGTAAAGAAATACGACGCGGGCAGCGGCAATTGGCGATGACAATGAAATCGCGTTGCTGGAACTTTGAATTGAGCATCCATTTGGGAATGGCTGGAAGATGTAGAGATGGGGAAGAGGTGGGAAAGCCCGAAAGGGAAACGGAGAAAGGGAGGATGAAAGAAGGCTGAGGAGGACCGTCACCTTACGCAAATCGGAGTTGGCCAATGCGCAGGACCAACCGAAGGCCACGGACAAAGCCGCTCTCTTTTCGGCTCCCTCTACTTGTCTCCCCCTCTCTCCCACTCTTCACGTCACTCTCCGCCACCCATCTCTCTTTTTGATTTCTAAAATGGAATTTTGAATGCCCAGAAGGAGTATCTCTGTGTGTGTGCGTGGAACCTCAAAAGGATTAACTTGTAAAGTTCAATTTTGATTTTCGTATTGCGTGTCATTCAGCCATTATTCCCATTAGTTATCAGCGGAATGAAAGGAAGAGCAAAAAAACTATAAACGAATAAACTTTAAGCGAAGCTCAAAGTTCAAAGAAGAACAAGCAGCAGCAGCTTCAAGCGGCTCCTCCTCGTCCTCTGCCGCTGTCAGCGCTGCCAGCGTCGCTGCATGTGTGGGTGTGCTCCTGCCTCGTGCGTGTGTATTCGTGGGTGCGCGCAAGCAAGATAGCCTTATTATATGCGAACCAAAGCGAGAGAGAGGGATAGAGAGAAAGCGACAGCGCCTAACAAAGTTGAGTGGATTGGAAATCAGTAGAGGAGAGAGCGAGAGAGCGCCGACTCGCTCTCTCATACACACCTCCGTTTAGTGTTTAGTGCTCCTTTCGTGTGCCGCCAAATTAAACACACATGACAATGTCAATTCATTATGGCCGAAAACGAAATCGGAAACAAAATTGCAATTGCAGCAGCAGCCTCAGTCGCAACAGAAGCGGCAGCCATAGCCATGACTGCGACGTTGGCAGCGGTCGCGGCAGCGGTCGCGGCAGCGACAACGACAGCTGATAAAGACAGTTTGACAGGCAAATCTGGGGCCAAAGCGTCAGAAGAAGAAGTCCACGGTGGGACAGCCTGAGGAAGAGAGTGGATGAGTAAAAGAAGAAGAACTCAGCACCCACACCCTTTTTTTCGGTAGTTGCTCACTTTATGTCGTTACAGCAAAGCCTTCACAGTAGAGGACTCTTCTAATTTGCAGTCTCTTAAGAAATAAGTGAAAGCCTAAGTCAGCTGTGGTTGCTGCTTTGATTGAACTACTATACCTTATTTTGATCCTTTAAAAGAATAAAATTGTTTAAATCAATTTAACCAAGAAAGCAAAATTTATATAATTCATATTGAGACAGAACCTTCTTTGCAGTGTGTTTTTTTGTAAAGTACATTCGCATATAACGAGTATTTAAACGAACCACCGTTTTTGTTAGCAACTTTAATTCTATACTTCATTTTCTACGGAATCTTGAATTATTGGTATTGGCTCATATTTTGTGGCAGCACTGTATTTTGACGGTTAACATCGTCTCTCTCGGTTCAACCGAGTCGGTTGAAATCAAGCCGACGGTCGCTGCCGAAGCAATTCGGGTTTTTTTCTATGTTAACAAACAGTTCTCTCTCAAACATTTTACATTCTACATGGGAATTCGAACCCAAGCTTAACATTCCCATACAAATTTGACACAGTTGTTCTGTAAGTGTGTACAATTTGTTTTGACATTTTAACATGAACGGCAGTGGCAGTGGCCTCTTGCTGAATTTTAATTATATAAATACTAATTATAAATAGAAACTAAAAAATATAAAAAAAATCTAAGAATTTTAATAAAATTAAAGTTGATTTTTTAAAATTAAATTAAATAGTATTTCATTGCCAATTTCCCCGAAATAAAGAGGAATAGCTAAAGCATTTGAAAAATAGATATTTAAATTTAGAGTGCGTCAAGAAAAACTTACTAATCCCTTTGAATTTTGTAACAAAAACTTAAAATAATTT
Organism: Drosophila kikkawai; assembly: GCF_030179895.1. Lineage (NCBI taxonomy): Eukaryota > Metazoa > Arthropoda > Insecta > Diptera > Drosophilidae > Drosophila > Drosophila kikkawai. The sequence goes on along the minus strand of NC_091733.1, from coordinate 13,081,307 downwards.
GCCACTAAATTGGGAACCGTTTGTTGAAGGTTTTCGATTAACTCGGGAATACACTTTGAATTGCGCGGCATAGCAGAGAGCCAGTCTCTGCCGGTGGTGAGTGGTGGTGAGGTTGTATAAAAGAAAGATTCAGTATTCGTATTCAGTCAGTTCGTTCAGTGTTCAGTGTTCAGTTTACACCCATGGCTGACGTAGCGCCGATGAGCTCTTCAAAAACGAATAATAATATTATAATAACAATTGATAAACTAACATCTTAACAAAATTGAAGCAAATAATATATAAATAAAATAATCGGCAGAAAGCAACAAAAACAGCAGCACGGCATGAACAGCAGCAGCAAAAATTATAACAACGGCAGCAACAACAGCGACAGCAACTATAGTTACAATAACAATAAGAAATACGATAACAATTACAACAATAACACCTGCGGTCACCGCTATATTCACAGTTACAGTCCACGTTACAGTTCCCTATATCGTTATAATTCGCGTTACCGTTACCGTTACACGTACAATTACGTTTACCGCAATCGAAAAGCGAGCTTCAATTTTTTTTCAGTGCGTGCGTGTCTGTGTGCTCCGCCCCAGTCGGTGAAATATCTATTTAGAAATCCTTTCGTTGCTGATTATATTTAAAAAAAAGGAAAGTGAAATAGCGGCACATTTACCACCTTTACCTTGTGTTTTTTTTACCGGATTCCGGTCACACACACTCACACATCATTCACACACACACACACACATACACACCGAGTAGAAGAGAACAAACATTGAAAATGAAAGCCGAAACAATGCGATAACGGGATAACTGACAAACCAAACCCAAGACGAAGAAAAAGAAGACAAAGGAGGAGGAGAAGCAGCCGCAACAACAACAGCAGCAGCAAGCGAAATAAGGTGAATAAAATATGATTTAATTGAGGCAAAAAAGAAAAAGAAAACAGCAACAGAAACAAAGAAGAAAAGGGTTTACAACAACACAAACAACAACTGAAATAACAGTAGGCCACAGTAACGGGAGTAGCACTGCTCGCGTCGCTGCCGACGTCGCAGCATCGCCTCTGGCAAAAAAGAAGTAAAGGCAAAATAAGTATAAAAAGTAAGAAAATAAGAAAAGACGAAAAACGAAAGGGCGCATACACACAGACACACATACAAAAAAGACACATAAAGCAGGATAGCAGGAAGAAAGCATCGCGAAGGAGCTGTGAAAAAAAAGCCGAACAATGGCGAAAGTAATATATTACAATATTTCCCATCCATAGATAAATATCTCAACACGCTTTCCATGAAGATGTTCGCGAAAGTAGCGCAAACAAGCGCGAGCGGAGAGTAAAAGAAGAGAGGAGGGAAAGCAGAATAGTAAAGAGAATAAGAAATTCTTCGTCTTGGGAGAAGAAGAAAAATATAATAAAAAGGAAACAAGCTTTTTTTTTAGAATATTTGGTTATTCTATTTGATTTCAAATTTTGTTTAAGAAATTCAATATCACCAAAGGCTTCATTCAAAAAACAATAAATGTGAAGTTTGCATAGCATGAAATATGTGAAGTTTAACTAAGAAAAGAAATATATATAAATAAAATACCATAAACAATATACACTTTCTATAAAGAAGGATCCTAAAAAAGAGGATCCCCATATTGCTCTTACACAATATCCTCTCTTTGTCTCTCTCTGTCTTGCCTCTTGCGCTGATGGAAAAGCATAGCATACTATTTGGGGCTCGCTGCTCGAACCATAAAAGAAGTAAAAGAAACGGAAAAACTTTGAAGCGTAGGCCAAAAATTTATGATTTTCCTGCATATGTGCGTACGCAGTACATATATTGCAATATGTGTGTGTGTGTTTGGGTTTGCTGGTGTAATGAGTACGGGAGAGGGGGAAGGAAAAGCCAAGCAAAAAAAAAAAAAATAATAATAATAAAAAAAAAAGGAGGAAGAAGCTCAGAGAGTGATTCAAACTTTTGGTTCAACCATCAACTTTTCTGTATTTTTTTTTTCTTTCGCCTTGAATATTTTATGAAAAGGAGATGAAGTTGAAGTTGAAGTAAAGTCCATCATTAAGCGACCAATATATATATTGGACGATATAAATTGCTGTCGTTGTCGTTGTCGTCGTCTTTGCCTTCGTCTCATGTAAATTTCACTCGAAAGTGAAAGTGAAATGCGTGGAGGAGGAGGCGGAGGGGTGAAGGCCAGCGCAAAAGTAAAAGTAAGAGTGATAATATTAATATAATTAGAGTTTGTTTGTTCTCCCCCTCCTACACACACACACACTTCTCTGCGCTGTGTGTCAGAACTCGTGCATTCCAACGAAAGTTACGACACATTTTGGCACTAGTACTCCGCTTGCCTTCCTCCTCGCCGGGCTTTTTCCACCTTTCCTCGGCCTTTGTCCCACTGGCATTCATTCTTCCACTCAACTTGAGAGTTATCCTAGGAATAGCCCTTGGAGACTGGCTCAAGTCAAGCCATTTAACCGGCAGAGCAAGCACATGGCCACATTTCGGCTTCACCTGCAAAAAAAAAAATATATATATAATGTCTCTTCTCCTTTCCTGGCGTGTTTCCTTCTCTCTGTGTGTTTGTCGTTTTCTGTTTTTGTTTTTTTTTGCTGTTGGAATTCCAAGCCGGTTGCATTAAGTTTCAGTTCCGGCTTGTTGATTGACATTTCCTCTGCTCGCTCTCTTTTACTGGCTCTCTCTCTGTTTTTTTTTTTTTTTTTTATTTGTGTGTACGAGTGTGTGTGTTATCCTTTAGCCGGCTGACAGTTTTTGACAAAAAAAAAAAAAGGAAAACGAAAAGAAAACCTAGGAGTAACAACACTTTTTTTCGTGGCAAATGGCAGTGGCAATCTTATGCAACTCGCTTCGTTTGATAAACCGCAAATGCCACTGTGTGCTCTTTTTTTTTTTTTTTTTTTTTGTAGGGGGTTGGTCGGGGTGACTGTTATGTAAGGACGTGGCTGTAACAACAAGCGACAGGAACAACAATGGCCAAGCACCCAGCAGATAAGAGCAAAAGACAAAAAAAATCAAGAAAGGAAACATAAAAAACATAAAAAAAGAAACAAATGAAAATCAGCTAACAAAATGAGCAGCGAAACGTAAAAAACTCCAAAAATGTTGTACAATAAAACAAAAGGAAAGGAAATCCCCAGATTTTTTTTTTTCTGGTTTCATTGTAGTTATGTCACAAATGGATTAGTTTGCTCAGATTTACTACGTAAATCCCAAAATAAAGGCTCTCTCCCAGAACAACTACTGATTTCGATTTCAAGTTCTAAATCAAATATCTACAAATAATAATAGAATATAAGTAGGTTCCAACCAAAGGAATCTTTATCTTAAAAAAATACATAAATATATGGCCAATGGGGCGGATGTGGAATATTGCGTATACGTCATGTTGCCTCTGTTTCTGGCAGCGTTCGCATTTCATTGACGTGTTAATACTGGTGGCTGCTAGCTGGTCTGGTTATGGTTGTTATTATTAGGTAACGGCCAAGATTCCGAGCTGCTCATTCCGCCGTTATGAACAGCAGACCAGAGATAACGCATACGCCGCATGGGTCCACGCTGTGTCGGCTTTTAAAAGATGCAAATCCCCACGAGACCGAGACTGAAAACAATTCTGAATTATTAAGTTACTCAATCAGGCTTGCCCTAAGACCTTAAACTCACTTCAAATGGGATTTGGCCGAGGGTTTACGTACGTCTCTCTGCCGCCTTTATGTTAGTTGTTTTCCTTTGCCGCGTGTGCCAAGCAATTGAAGGTGGAAAAAAAGACAATTGAGGGGAATTTTCAATTAACGAATTTCATTTTGGCCGCGGCCATAAAAAAAAGAAAATAAATTAAGAAAGATTTGATTCATTCACAAAGCGTAAAGTCAAGAAGAAACTACTTGAATTTGTATAATTTTGTAAGAAACCTTGCTTATTTCCAAAAATATCACTATAATCGCAATACTTATGAGCAATAACTCGATATTCTGCTTCATATATTCAAGCAATATAATCTCAATCATTTCCCGATAATTTTTTAGCAATTTTTCAAATAATATCAATATTTTTTGATACATGAAAATTTCACTATGATATTTTTGATAGTATAATTTGATAGATTAATTTCTAGAATTTTGAAATCGTCAATTAGGCTTCTGTTCTGTTATATAACAAAATGTATGTATATATATAGAAACATTGAATATAATTAATTTACTCAATGGCTTCAAGCTTCCCTAACTTGCGGATTATTTCCCTCTGTGAAGGGAGTAGGATCACATAAATATAAACGTGGAGTGACACGTGTCTCCGGGATGGTTGTCCCTTTCGGTTTGGCTCCTGTTAAATATATATATATTTTTTTTTTCCCAACCTTTGCCACATGTGCACGACGCCGGCGTCAGTTGAAAGTTTTGTTATTTGTTATTGTTTTCCCCACCAGGATGAAGGGTGGACGAGCACGTGTCCTGGCCCTTTTCAATATGGAATAAAAAACAAAAAAATAGAAAAAACAATAACAGAAACAACGTCAGAAAGCAGGAGGCAAAATCAACAACAAATTGAACTTCAATCGAATCAAATCAAGCTTCGTTATCCTCTGCTGTGTGTATATAGTTTCGTCATTTGTCATTATGGCGGAAGCAAATCATTGTAAATGAAACGAATTGCTCTTGGCTGTGCCCCCCTTTGAACCTTTGTCCAGCCGAAGGTCCGTCTGCTATTTGCATTTTTGTTTCTGTAACTCGGTATGTCGGGCATTTCTGTATTTCCCACTGGATAATTGAACGAGCATGCGACCCTTACGCGGTCTAACCTTCAGCCCTAGCTCTAGCCTAGCCCTAGCCCTAGTCCAGCTCGGTTGGGGAAAAGCCATCGGCCCACTCTGTGGAAAAACTGAATGAGCCTTTGGCGCTGGTTCATCCAAAAGTGAAAACATTCGAGTCAAGGCCAAACCAACTGGGTCTGTGTCTATTTGGTATCGTTATTAATTATTTGGTTAGGCTTTCATGCCGCCACCCTTCTAAATACACTGGCAGAAAAGGTTAATTTACTGATAGTGTTGATATTTAATTTTAATTTTTAATATCAGTAAATGTAATCACAATTGTAGGATATTTCTAAATAATATCGATATTTTTCATATTAAAATCGATATTGTTTTCTAGAGAAAAAAAATAATTATAGATTTACTTTAAAAATAGCTAAAGTTATATATTTATACCTATTTCTCAGTGAAAAAATATTTACATCTGAATAAATGTTTGCTATTCCTCTTCAGAAAATATCCTACTTTCTAGCTACCTATTTACTTGTTATTGTTTTTTACTTTTAAGCCATCATATTTACCTTTTGCTTTAGCAGATATTTGTGTTTTCTATTTGTGGCTCTTTCTTCGTTTTTTATTTTTAATATATATTAGTTGTCGTTCTCGTTTCATCATGCAGTCGCTAAATGTGTCAACTTTGGCGCACAAGTCGAAGGTAAACAATTGGGGCAATTTTCAATTCGACGACGACTTTTCTTTGGCAATATTATTATTTTTTTGTGGCTTTTCCCACTTGAATCACCTCAACGTTCTTGCGTTTGTCTTTTCGCATTTCGAAGGTGTACGGCGGTCGGTGTTTGTGTGTGTGTGTATGTCTCTGTATGTGGTAACAATAGGGTTAGATATATTGATTTTCGATCATAAGAACCTGCAACATGCAAAGCCCAGCAAACACCTACACCACTATATATATATATAAATATATATAGATATGGCTTTATATCGGCCCAGTGACACGCCTCGCCCATTGACATTAGCCATATATATAAAACCATATATATATATATTTATATATATTCGAGGCGCCTTCTGGAGGACTCTGAAGAAGAATGTTTCTTGTCATTGACGAGTTATCATTTTTTATATTAAATGAATGCGCCGCTTTGGCACGCTCCAGCAGCCTCATCTTGTTATATATCAGCTTATTGAAATATGTACTATATCCGCTGGAGAAATCTAGAACGGGAACAGAGCCAATGGAACCGATATGCTTAGCGATGAAAGGCCAAAAATCCATCTAAGAAATAATTATAATAATAAAGCTCCAACTGACCGAATTGTGCACTCAGGGTGAACTAATTGTGTAATTCAAAGTTTTTAGGTCCCAAACACACACACATTCTCAGACACAAATAAAATACACAGAGATAAAAATAAACACGAAAACAAAAAAATATATTTTTAATATAGTCAATATGAAAAATAGAAAAAATATAAAAAATATAAGAAAATTAAAAAAATTAAAAAAATATAAAGAATATAAAAGAATATAAAATAAATATAAAAAAAATATAAAATAAATATAAAAAAAATATTAAAAAAATATAAAAAAATATGAAAAATATGTATGTAATATATATGTATAAAATAGCATATACATACATGGGTCCACATAAATCCAGACTCAGTTGGAGATCTTACAGAAAGGGAAATTGCAAGATTATATTAATATAGTATATCTTTTATATATCGAAACTTTAAATATTGCACTTAACGCTAAAATATCGATATTATAAAAAAAAAAATCCTGTAACATGTAATTTTATTTTTTCGTCTCCTTTTTTGATTATATTAGTCTGATATATCAAACAGAATATCGATTTATCGTTACGTTTAAATATATATATCGATACAGTAGCAATATATCGATATTTTCTTTATTTATCGAGCTTTATTTTATTAATTAATTATTTTTAATTATTTTTAAAACATTTTGTAAGAACTTATTAATTTATTTGTGAATTGATTTATTTTCTATATTTTTATTTCTTTCTTTAAGAATTTATTAATTTATTTCTGAATTGATTTATTTATTATTTTAATTTTTTTTATTTTTATGTATTTTCATTCGTAATTGCAGACTTGAGGTCTCAGTCGGCTTCGATTTTATAAAAATCAAAGGCTCGACTGTAGCTAAATTTATTTATTTTCTATTTTTTTTCCCCCTTTTTTTTGCCGTGCTAGAAATTCCTGGCCAGGCAAAAATATTACTTATCCGCCTAATTAAGCTTCAACAAAGCGAACACTTCATTATATATTTCCTGCACTCGGCAAACAGGGTGGGCAATCAGGGCGACAGCGAGAGGTTTCCGGGGGAGCACAAGAAAAGAAAACGTAACCTTAATGTAATGTGAATTACGCTAAATTTATTAGGCAGCAACAAGGGTCGAAAGGCGAACGGCGAACGGCGAGCGGAAACGGAAACCAAGGCAAAGGCAAAGTGAAGGGGAAAACCGCACACACACACACACATATTTGAGCCTAATCGTTATCGTTAACTCCACAACTTCAGGAAGCCCAAACCCTAGGTTTGGATTTTATTTTATTTTTTCTCGACGATGGTCGTTACCAATTTTCGTCGCTTGTTTCATTCTCTCCTAGTTCGTTTCCCTTTTCACTTTCATTACGTTACGTTTTTGCGTGCTGGACGCGTTTTGTATAGGAAACTCGATAATTTCCACCAATTTCCTTTTGCTGCACATGTGTGCGTTAGAGTCCTGCCTGCCTGCCTGCCTGCCTGTGTGTGTGTGTGTGTGTATGCGTGTTCCTGCGAAGCTCATAAACTGTGTGTCGGCAATGAGTATGTTAATTCGGTTAGAGGTGAGAACGCAGGTGAGAAATAATTTCGGGGCGTGGCATCGGCTAAATGCCAATGCCAACATCTCTTTTGTGTGCGTGATCGGTCGAAAGAACAACAAAACCAAAAACCACAACACAAGCAAAACAAAAAAATTAATAAATAAAATAAGAGACAGATAAATGGGGGGAACTAAGGGGGGGGCAATAGACAAATGAGAAATGGAACGAAAATTGGGTGCTCAAAGACTCGGGAGTGTAATCCAAAAGTTTATACTCTTAAAAGTATCTTATTAAATAATACGTTTTTTATTTTTAAGTAACGAGAAAGTATCCTTAATTGAATATTAAAAATACTCAAAATCTTTTTGATAAAATAGATTTTTTCTTTTGCTTTTCCTTGACACATTTGGTAACTATTTTCAATATTTAATTTAACAGTTCTTAAAATAAATTATTAAAAATTCACAGAAGTCATATGCTAAGCTTTGGCACTCAGGGAATTCAATCAAGTCTCTGAAAATTTAAAATATGAGGCTTTTATAATAAAATATGAGCTGCAAGTGTGTATAAATTTAGCTTTCATTTCTCGTAGTTTGCTAATGGAAATTCCTTTGGCTTATTTTCTGGTAATTGTATTTATGAATCACTTTATTTTATTTATTTATTTATTTGCCGCTAGGAATCAATTCTTCGCCTGTCGTTTGTACATTGTTAAATGCAATTATTATAGCTTCGCATTTAACATATTTTCCGAGATTTAATTGAATTCCCTGAATGCCATTTTACAGGCAAAAATTGTATGAATTATTTGTATATTGTATAAGTTATCCTATTCATATAACATTCCGCTCATTTGTATGGCATCTCTCGTTTTCCTTTTTTCTGGTATACTATTTTGTAAATGGAAAATGGGGGAGGGAAAATTCAATTGGCTAGATGGCTGTGTTGTGCTGGGTTTGGGTTTTAATTAGAGTTTCTGCAATTTATGGCCATTGAATCCGTCAAGCTCTCGTTAGGATTTCAAGTTAAATGACTTCCTCGAAGGCATTTATTTAATCTGAGCGAGGCCCCCACCTCCCAACCACCCCCCAGGATGTAACGCTTTTCAACTGAATTAGGAAATCCAATTAACATCATTGACATTAGATGTCCTGGAATATGCGCAATTTGTTTTGTTTCAGTGGCAGCCGAAAAATAGATTTTTTTTCTCTATTTCTATGTTTTTTTTTTTGGCATATGTAGACAGGGCACCCCCTTTTTTTGGGAGGGGGGGTGGAGTGAGGGTTAATTTGCCGCCCCCTGAATCTCCTCCACACACCCTTTAGCGCTGCTTGCTGACAAGTAGGCGTTGATGTTGATGTTGACGTTGGTCTCGTGTGTGCCCCACCCCCAGCGACGACGACGACCACGACCTTTCATCCCCCCGTTGCGTGTGTCCCGAATTGTGCGTGTGTGTGCCGCTGTGGGAGTGTGCGTGTATGCGGCTTTTCCGAGGGACACGCAACAAACAAACGATAACAAACAATTGTGGCAACGACATTCGGATACTTACACTCATGTGTGCGTGCAAGGAGGAGACTCTCTTGCTCTCGTTGCTCACATTCTCTCTCTCTCTCTCTCTCTCCCTGTCTCTGTCTCTGGCAGCTCCTGCCCTATTTTTTGGTCTTTCCCTGATTTTGGTCGGGAATGTGTTTAGAGAGGGTAAATGCTGATTGTTAATGTCGCTGCTGGGGCTGGGAATCGTGTTTTAAATCGTGTTTAGTTGAATGAATTGCCAAAATGCCAGCATCTCTGTCTCTAAAAAATGTTAAATTTCGTATTTTACACACTCACATACACAAGACAAGCTTAATAATTTCCCGTAGAATTTTATTTCAATATAAATAAAATTGCAATTAAATGTAAAGTCAAGGAATAAGTGTTCTAATGAGTACCTTTAAGGCAAGATCTTCATATATATAAATTGAAAATATTAAGCGATATATTTATATTTCTTCAAAAATATCGATATTTGAACGTTAAAAAGGTATATTTTCCGATATTTAAAAAGTGGTTTAAAAAAAACTATTGCCTTCTTTTGGGGTTTTCATTTTGCTTTAGCATCGATGCTTATAATTCCCAACTGCTCCTAGTTCAGATGTAGGGTGAAGTATCAAGAAAATTAGTGATCTTAGTAAACTTATTAATATAAATATTTATTAAATAATAAAGGTGTTTATTGTGTTTATACAATGGGCAACAATGCGTATGAGTGATGTTCTCAACGATGCGTATGAGTAACTATATCACTCATACGCATCGTTGAACACATCATCTTTTAAGACTAAACTAATTTAGAAATTTAAGCCTAAGGAAAATATAACAAAAAAACGAAGTCGAATCGAGGGCCAACATAAGCCTTAAAGAGATGTTATTACCTACTTTTAAATCAAAGAAAAATCCAAAACTTAATGAAAAGCACACCTGATAGTTAAATCCAAGAGAGTACTCTTCTTTTGCTAGCTCTCCTTTGTTGGCTTACTCACTCAATTATGATAACACAGCCGGGGTCAAAGGCCAATCCTGTCGCCCATCAATCTGTGTGTCAAATTATCCACATGATCGCCCCGCGTTGGGCGGCCACAGGAAATCCCAGTCAAGTCGGTCAACGTAGCTCATCTCCCTTCAGCTGGGCTTAGGCGGTGACACAAGTAACGCAACTGCACAAGTAGGAAAAGCAACAGCAAAAGCAGAAGCATGAGCACAAGCAGGAGGAGCACATTCAAGCAAATCTACTTAGCATAAACCAATTCACACACACACACACACACAGAGGGTGAAAAGGAGCAAGACAGCTGGGCTTTCATTACAGGGGAGTGGCTGCTTACAAACTGCGAAAGCCAAAAACTGATTATGGCTTTCAAGCCATTCAAAGCGATAGCATTCTGCACTTGCAAATAGACAAACTGAGTGTGTGGGGGAACACCAAGAAAAATAAAGGTGAAACGGGCTATAAATTGTAAGAAAAATGCTCTTAAATTTAGAAAAAGCTTTAGATGAAAATAAATCCAACAAAATAATTGAGAATCTGGCAAGGAAACTGCAGCTGCAAAGTTCAATTTTGTGTGAAAATTGAGAAATTAAACGATTATCATAATATGTACTTAGCACTCTTAGCACTCCATTTGCTGGCTGGCTTCCTGCCAGCTTTCTTCTCTCTCTCTCTCTCTCTCTCTCTGTCTCTATATATACATATATATATATATATAGTATAATTTTTCCTCCCGTGTAGGTGAAGTACAAGTTAAGCCCAAGCTGGGCCGCCCAGTCACGTTCTGGGGAGAACTAAGCTGAGCCTTTCTTTAAAAACAAATATTTGGATTTGGCAACTGAGTGAGCAGTGGAAGGACTTCAATTCCAGCAAAGAGGCAGGGTCAGAGGGAGTGAAGAAAAAAATAGAGGAGCAAGTGGGCAAAGGAGGAAAGAAATTTTATTTCCAAGCCAAATTTTAGGCAGTCCTGTGGGTGTCCCTCTGTAGGAGAGTGTATGTATACTCTATGTGTGTGTGTCTAGTTTACGACTTTTACTACTTTTCTCTCTCTCTCTCTCTCTCTCTCTCTCTCTTCCTTTAGTCCCTTCCCTGTCTCTCTTTCTGTGTCATATGCAAAACCGCACCCATATTGGAGGACAAGTAGGAAAGCAGATTACTTATCTTTTAGTTTTCATTTAAATATGAAGACCAAATTGTACACACACGCTGTGTGTGGTGTGCTTTGCTTTCTCTTATTTTCTGTTTTTTTTTTTTTATCTGAAGATAGAGAACTGTAAGCTATGTGGAAAAAGCAAGTGGATTTCTTTTTATTTCCTTCCGCCCTTTCAATTCCACATCTCCACTCTATTTTTCTATGCTTTTTTCTATTTTTGGTTAGACAAAAATAATTGGATTTACACCGAATCAAGAATCAAGATGAGACTAGAGGAAAAGGCAGGATAGCACGCAGATGGGATGATATGGGGATGTGGCTGTGGTGATGTCGTCATTCCGGGTATAAAGAAATGATGGCAGGATTCCGCAGAGGAGCTGCCTGTGGGTAGCAAAGGGGGGAATCCAAATTGGAGATATTCATAAGTGAAATTTGTTATTCAAATGGAAACATGACGTGGGGAAAGCCAAGAAGAAAGCTGTAACTTAATTTTTTAAATCCAAAACCATAAAAAGATAATTTTTAAGTTATTACTTATCTTACCAAATATCACATATCCTTAACGCTCTCTCTTCTTTTTAGTAGCGAACGAGAGAGTTCTTTTTTATGTAGCTGCTCTCTTGCTCTCTTACTCTCTCTCTCTCTCTATCTCTCTCTCTCTCTCTAGCTTGCATTCCTCTCCAATTAGAACACAAGAGAGCCAGAGAGAGAGAACGAAAAACCAGCAATTATAAGTTACTTTCCTTTTATTCTTAGAAGGAAACCCTAAAGACATTTTTTTTGTGTATATTATTTTAGTGGTTAATTACTTAATTTAAGGAAGAGAATTTAACAAAATATAGGAATAATATTTAATTAAGTTAATGCTTGCAGGTAAAGTATACCATATATGAATTAGAAGTTACTTGTGTAGATGGTCACCCAATGCTAGCGATTAAGCACAATCCGCACTAATCAGAAACACATAAAACACACACACACACTATAATTTAATAAGTAATACAATTTAATTGAATCAATTGAATATATATTTTTTTGTTCAGCTCCGCAAACCGGCGTCGACACTCTCAATTCCTGGCTCGATGAAAACACCTTCCATTGCGAACCGGGAACAGATCTCATCTGGATGCAACGAAGAAGCGGCCGAGGCACTAGTGGGTATCCACTCAGACTACCCTAGGTATGAAATGTATGTATAGACCGAGTCGTCAGTAGAGTATGTATACTTTATATATAGCAGTGTACATTCATTAACTCCCTACAACCCTAAACCCGTTTAAATAGAATCCGTATTCTGCATACTACACTGGGAAGAAATCATGTAGCCATCAAGTTAGTTTGAATTTATTTAAACAGAAGAGTAGTCAAATTTATATATATTTTATAGAAATATCTGTTTCTGAATTTTTTGGGTAATTTTTGATTATTTTAGACATATTTTATATAGAGAACTTGAGTTAGTTGGCAGTCCAAGATAGAACTCCAAATTTCCACTTGGCAAAGGCTAGTTCTGAATTTTCACTTGGGAATTATAAAAGCTGGCTTTAATCGAAAGGTGCCTCACAATTCTTAACTTTACCTTGGTGCTCAAGCTGTAGTTTAAAATTATTCTTTAAATATCAATTTATTTATATTTATGGTGAACTCTTCTCCAAGTGTACGGCTTTGGGGGCTGGCAAGGTGCAGTGCCACTGATGCCTGACATTAGGAAATGGAAAACGATAACTGTGTAACTGTGGGCAATTCATTGACTGATAAATGGATGGATGGATGGATGGATGGATAGATGGCTGGCCCGGGGACAGTAATTAGCTGTCAATGTCAGGACAAGTGTCCCAGCAAAGATGATTTTGGCACAGAGAGAGAATGAGCCAAAAAGCAGAAAAGCAAAAAGTAGAAGCATCGAAAAAGCAGGACAGCAGAAAAGCAAACAAGAAATTGCTGAAAAGAGGAATTATTCATTGGGGAGAGCTTGAGTTTTGTAGCCAGAGTTTGAGTGCCTGATCCCGCGATTCAATTTGGAGCACTCTAAAGTGAATTCCACTCACGGATGTGTCCCGTGTCCTGTCTTCTGTGTTCTGTGTGTCCAGCATCGTCCATAAATCTCTATGAATGTCGGTGGATGGCAGGATATTTTCCTGCAATCACGTTGGCAATTTGGCACAGTTCAGCAGTTTATTGAGAGACAAATGGGGGGCCGGATGGATGGCTATACACACATACTATATGGGATGGCTATGACTATGACTGTTACTGTTACTGTCAGTGTGCTGCTACCATGTTATGGGCTATGTGGGCATCGAAAAACGAGAACAGAGAGGACAGAGGCGGCCCTCCTCAATATGTTTTGTCAGCACAATTTTTATTGGCCATCTTTTGCTCATCCATATGTACGAGGCGCAAGGGTAGGGGTACACGGTAGGGTAAGGCAGACTCAGCGAGAGTACCCCCCAGTGTGCGAATCTATAAGATACAAATTGATATGACACATTTAGGGAAAGCCGGAGCAAAGCGAAAACACACAAATCTGTCATTCAGGCCGTAAGATTTATTAAGGTGCCGACGACGACTATAGTCGAAGCTGAGCTGTGAGTTGAGTTCCCTTGAGTTGGGTTGACTTAACCCCCGAGATAACCCCCAGCTTGGGCATTAGTCAGCGATCTGTGGAAAGTCAGGAATGTTGAAAAGAAGGCTAAAAGTTAACATCAAATGGGAAAGGAAATTAGGGAATTCAAGTTGCCAAAGCATAAATCAATAGGATTTTGCTCTCAGAACAAAAATAAAATAATAAAGTTTTCAAAAAAATAATTCATAATTTTCATATTTTAAATTTAAACCTAATTATGCCGATTTATTACTTATTAAAAAATATTCTATTATATCATATATTTATTTGTATTATTATTTCGTTTTCCAAATCAAATCAAAGCTTTTTCAGCTAAGTTATGAATTTGAAACTTTGTCTTTTCCACAAAAATTTGATCGATAACTATCGAATTAAAGTTGTATATCAGAAAGTGAAATAAATGCATAAATTATCAAAATAATAACTAGACTGGCGTGTAAATTAGTTTACAAAAAACCCTGATAAATATACTAACTTGGCCCATTAGTCGAAGATAATTAGCTACCTATATAGATCCCCATTGTATGGCTTAATTTATGTAGTCTAAAATCGATTTAGTGGAACCATTAATGGACTGTCCTTGGGTAAGGCAGTAGTGGAGTAGTGAGTGTGGACTGGCATAGTCCAGCGCCTAGCTGATCGTTCTCTTTATTTTTGCATTCCAAAACAATAGGTATATGGAAGAACGTGCTCTTACTGGCGGAAATACGTCCAGGAAGCCATCGACAAACTCGGCCAAACACAAACCCAATGTGGGCTATCGCCTGGGCAAGAGGAAAGCCCTCTTCGAGAAGCGCAAGCGCATCAGTGACTACGCCCTGGTTATGGGCATGTTCGGGATCATCGTGATGGTAATCGAAAACGAGCTGAGCAGTGCCGGTGTCTACACGAAGGTGAGTGTTACCTAGGATGTATGTACATACATACATATATCGTAAACTAAAATATATCGAAATTATTTTATGTCGAAAAATATAGTATTGAACGTTAAAAAATTAAAATTATTTGCAAATTAACTAAATAGTATTTATTAATTAATTTGTCTGTTTCGATTATATTGTACAGTATATAGACTTGAAGCACATAAATCCTAAAGTAAAATATCGATTCATTTTACAATCCTTTACATTGTTATCGATCATGAAAATGTAGACAAAATATGAATATGATAGATAACATAACTTAACCGTAACTAAATATCGAACGAAATACCGAATACATATCAAAATTGTTGTTTAGTTTTATTAAAGGAAAAATTGATCAAAATTTACCGATGCTTTGCCTGAAATGGATAAGCAAAGAAGCAACAGTAATTATTAGGTGTAAAAAGAAATCACTAAGAAAAATAGATTTTATTCAATTTTAATTACGATCTATGAGTAATTATAAAGGAATTGCAAAATCTAAGATTTTTCCTTACATTTATAGTGCTAATACATCATCTTTTCCTTTTTTTTATATATATATTTTGCAGGCATCGTTCTACTCGACAGCGTTAAAAACCTTAATATCTGTTTCGACTGTGATTCTTTTAGGACTTATAGTAGCTTACCATGCTTTGGAAGTGCAGGTGAGAGTGAGTGCAAATTGTATTCTTCTCTTCCAGATGTTATTGATGTTCTTGCTGATGGTCGTCATCGTTAATTGTTTAACGTTGCCGTCGTCACTCTCGCTCACTGTCACCATATAATCCGTTAGTCCCCCGTTCCTGTACCTGACCCGAAAACCAACCCCCCTTCCCCTTATGGTCATGCTACCCGGCCTCAAAATCCCAAAAAAAAAAAAACAAAAAAGAAATATTTTAAATTCCCAAAATCATTGCCATCTCGGTTTGTTTGTACATTTGTTTGTTAGTTAGTTTGTTTGTTTGCTGTTTGAAAACGTTTCCCTGTGTCCCCGGTCAATAATTTTTGGATTTCAATATTAAATTCTAATTCGAATCCTGTTTTGTTTTATATTTTTCGCATATTGAGGGAGAGCACTCGATGAAACAACAAAATCGCCTTGAAGATTGTATACAATATTTATTTATTGACATATCAATTTTATATGTATCGAAAAAATTGAAAACTATTCCAAGAATAAGATTTCATTAAATGTGTAATTGATTTTCTTTTGCTTCGATATATTATCGATTTATTGTCCTCATATGGCTGGTTAAAATATCGATTTATTTATCGACTTTTGCAAAGCAGTATCGACATGTCGATATATTTTTAACACAAATTAAAAAAAAAGATTTGCAATTTCAACTCGATTTTGTTAAAGAGTGTTAAAAAAGAGTATGGAAGAGCGAGAGAGTGCGAGTGCCCGTTCAGTTGGTGTGAGTGAAAGAGAGGATGGACGTCCCCCCAGTTTCCCGTTTCATAATTCGGCATCGTTCCGTTCCGCCATTCGTTCATCGCATCCCAACCGTTTCCAACAAACCGCGTTCCATTCCAACATTTCTGCGGACATCTTTCAGTATATATAAACCCCCCCCCCCCACCCCACCCACCATTCATTTCACAAGACAAAAAACAAAAAAATAATAATAATGTGATTCATTCCACCTCAAAAATATATATACAAAAAAAAAAAAAAAAAAAAAAAAAACAATCAGAAAAATAATGAAAGCTGAAACACTGTACATAAAGCTAACCATTCTCATTCACCCGATATCACCTTGACCACGCTCACTATATTCACCCCCACAGTTTGTTTTAAATTTTTTCCAAGCCCTTAATCGCTTTAATCCATCCGAGTAACGAGAAAGTCCGATTTGTCCTATATTTTTAATATACTATATACCCCCCGATATCCAGAGACAGAGATCCTTTAGTTTCCTTCTCTGATTTTCTGATTTTCTTTCATTTCCATTTCAAACGCAGTCGCAGCAGGTGACCCAAAATATTGAGATCAATAATATATAACCATATTCCATACCAAAACCGTTCTCGTACTCGTTTATCTCCAATATGCGCTAAAAAAAAAAAAAAAAAAAAAAAACAGTTGCATGTACAGCACTATAATTTGTTTAATTTTGCTCAATATTTGATATTTGATATATATATGATCCATATATATACTCTCTATATATATATTTAATCTATACAATTTCCACTTCTACTTCCTCTTCTTCTACAACTTATTGGTTTCGTCTTAGTTTACATTTTTTATTTACTTTTACAAAAAAACCAAAAAAAAAACTATATACCAAACACAAAAATAATAAACTTAGTTAAGAATAATTGTTGGCATGAGTTAAATACCTATATTATATAGCTTAAATAGATACCCTTACCGATTTTTGAGTGATAAACAGAAATCGGTGATGGAATCTCTTGTTTTTGGAACTTAGATAACTGTTGTAGAGGAGAGCATGGGAGCATAGACTATATTTGCCTAGTACGTAATTCAATTGATTCCGTCTTTGAACATGAACAAAAGGAACACAAAGTACAACATATATACCATCTAAATATATATACTTACCACAACATTTGATTGAATAACAATAATTTTCTATTAGCAAAATAAAAAAAAAGAAAAATACTTCTAACAAAACCGAAAATCAAATACCGAAGAGAAGTGGAAGATACTTGACTCCCTGAACTTTCCTGCCCGTAGGGACAAAGTCTTGTGTTCAGTGCTCGAATTTGGATTGGTAATTGATGAACCGATACCGATATCGATATACCAATATATCGATAGTCAGCAAATACAAAAGCAAAAGCAAATGCCTAACCTAAAACCCCAACAAAATCCTTCTCACAGCGCATTCAACCATCTCCATTGATACCATGATTCAATCAATCAGGTCATTCGAATCAGCGTTCAATCAGTCAGCCAATCAATCAGTCAATCAATCAGTCAAAACCAAACCAAAACCAAAACCCAGTCGTCAGTCAGCCGATATACTTTCTTTATATATATTATATACAAAACTGAAATCGAGAATCAATAATCAAAAATCTCATAATTCGTATTCTTCACACTTTCTCTCTCTCTATATATATATATATAATTACAACTCCGACTAAATGTTTACATATATTCCCCCCCTCCCAAAATTAATGTTGATGTTTAAAAGTAAATTTTTAATATGTAATTACCTTCCATTATGCTTTGCAGAATTCAGTAAGTAATACTTATTATAATATCTACCATACATACTTCAAATATTTGTGAGTAAATCCAAAAAAAAGAAAAAACCAAAACCATGCATAGTGTTATGTACCATATACGGAAGCAAACAATACCAAAAAAAAACAGAAAACAATACCAAAAACCAACTCAAATCAAAGCAAAACTCCAAACATGCCTAGAGTAGATAAACCATAGATCGTACTTAGATCGGCTTTATATATACGTATATATATATATATATATATATATATAACCGAAAGCCAAAATGCATACTGAAGCCAAAGCAACAACAACAGCAAACTTCAAATCGATGTTTTAGTTTAACCCGCGTCTGTACTTACTCAATATTTATATATCGTGTCTATAGTATATACATATATAACATATGTTTTTTTTATACATACATATATATATATATGTAAATATATATATATATCCTTTCTCACAGATGCAGATACAGATACAAATACTGTCACTTGTTGTCCAACATTAAAAATTTGAAACAAACCCAAAAGGCAACTGCTTGGCTGATAAGAATAAGAAAACTGTGGCTTAGCTTGCACCACTCACCTTGTCCCACTGTACAGTACACACTGGCCATTTGCGAGATGATTGTCATTACAATATATCCATGAAACCGATTTCAAAAATCTCCAAGAGTATGCAAATACTAAGAAAAAGTGTTATTTTGACTGTACACCTTTAAAGGGATTTCATATAAGATGAGCTTTTCTATTATTCAGTTTATCAAAAATCATTAAAAATATACAAAGGAAATGAGAAATTATTAATAGAGAATATATTTTGTATACTTTTATTGAGAATTGGTTTTCACCTGGTCTTGGCAAGAATGTGACCTTTTAAATTCCCTAAAAAACCTTTTTTTTATCGAGAGTTTATTAGGAATAATCGATCTATTGTCAATCGGCTCGCAACTACATAACATTGATGTACATGGGCACAAACATACATACATACATACACAAGCATAATGCATACATATGAGCATTCCCATTGCTAAGTCGATACTGAATATATTTATCTATTATATATATACAATCGATATCGATAGCTAAACTATCAAACATTCAACTCCCATCATAATCACTCCAAAATTCCCAGCGATCATCGGAAGAAATTTTAATTAATCGAGCCGAACACAGGACTTTGTGATAAAAAATATATATATATTTCGTAATTATACATAGCAGAGACTTAACTTTTGTCCGCATATCGATTTCAAATCGAGAAGTCCGATGAATCACTAAACCAAAATCGTTCAGTTAAATCGGCTTAACTTGCGAATGCCTCATATGCTTTTGTACCATTGATAAACGAATAATACACAAAGTCCAAGCTTTAAGATGAACAAATAATTGCACTTCTCTGCTTAGATGTTGTGATATATATAAATATATATAAACATATATACATATATATAGATGTATATATAAATGAATTTATCATATATAGACAAAGCTTACTTGAACTGCACTGCCAATTGTGGGAATTGTGGGATTTAATCGGATTGATATTTGAGCCTTCGATTCAAAATTGATTTGATAACGAAATTAGGAAAGTTTAATAAAAAAAAGCCACACAGAGAACAGAACAGTACAGAAAGAAAAAGAATAAAAAAAAGGTAAACAATCAAGCAACCAAGAAAACAAGAACGAAATCGAGTGAAATATGTGCTAATTACACGAGAACACGCACGCTGCTTTCTAGTAAGTACTATGCACTCACACATGCACAGACGCACAACACCCTTCTATACCCCAACTACACCCACCGAATTTCCAAAAGGAGATTCCATATATTCACAGAGAACAAAAAGCAATATTACAAATACTAAATTTATATTCACATTATGAGAATAACAAGGTTTCAAGTTGTGAAAAATGGTAAAAATCTATTTGAATAGTTAATACATTGTTTTAATATATTTTATATAAAAATGAGTACAGGGTATTGCCTTTTTTCTCTGTGTATATATTCCTCTATATACCTTACGATACTTGAACTTGACTTGGGAACTGCTTCTACCACCTTCAGCCACCAACTTGCAACCTGCAATACATGAGCCATTAACACCCACCTAGGCACACACAAACACCTGCAGCCACAACTACACCCACACTTAGACCCACTCATAGACACACACACACTCAAAACACACAGATACATTTCATTGACGTTGTACTTGTCAAATAATTCATGCTCGTATATATTTGAGTGTAATTCATTTTTGTTTAGTCGCAAAAAAAACCAAACGAATAGAATCAATAATCTTCCAATTATAATTAATAAATGATATACTTGTTCTCTTTTCTCTCTTCTTCCCTTCTTGTGTTTTTATCGTAAAACTAAACCAAAATGCGATCGAATCCAATCAAAATCGAAAAATGTAATAAAATCAAAAACAGTTATTCATGATAGATAACTGCGCCGACGATTGGAGGATCGCAATGACATGGCAACGAATTAGTCAAATAGGGTTAGAACTTTTTATATGCGCTATACATCCAATTCCTGGCGAATACTATTTCCAGTGGACGACGAAATTGGCCAATAAGAATAAAACAATTGGCACCGAAATGGTGCCATATGACGTAGCTTTATCATTACCTATGTTCCTTCGATTATATTTAATCTGCCGCGTAATGCTGCTGCATTCAAAGCTATTCACAGACGCATCATCACGGAGCATTGGCGCTCTCAATAGGATTAATTTTAACACAAGGTGAGTGTAAAATGCATGAATTTAAATGATAAATATATAATAACAACTAGGGTAGCATTTATGGATTTATATATAGACTTCCGTGTTATCGAGGCAGTATTGATATATCGATATTTTCGATATATTTAAATGGGTTTCTAAAGATTTCACAAGCTTATTGGTTAATTAATACATATATTAATCTTATTAATATATAATTAATATATATCGAATGACTGTATTGATATATATATCGACTTTAGTGATATCGAGGCAGTATTAATATATCGATATTTTCGATATATTTAAAATTGTATAATATATTGTGATGTTTACTTTTATATTTATCCATATCTATATATCCATATTTATATCTATATATTTACCTACATTTTTAGATTCGTTTTAAAAACTCTTATGACAATATGCCCGGGAACGGTTCTATTGGTCTTCATGGTCTCGCTGTGGATCATCGCCTCCTGGACGCTGCGTCAGTGCGAAAGGTAATGATCCCAATTCCCCTATATTCCATATAATATTATATACTATACTTATGATATTTATAACTTGTGTTAAAACTTGAATTTCAATTTACTTTTGATTACCAAGCTTTTGAGTTGACGTTTTTGCTTTTGGTTTCCTTTTCAATTTTGGTTTTTAATTCCATATTTGATTTTAGTTTTCTATACTCCGTTTTTGCGTTCTTGCCACTTCCGTTATACCGTTTTACCGTTCGAATTCAATGTGTTTTGCCACTACTACTAATACTTTGACATAACTATTTAACGTATGTATTTAATATCGATGTATGTATGTACATAAATGTATGTGCCAAGCATTACGTAATGTCTTCTCCAAAAAAAATTACAAAACAAAAATGACTCAAACTTGAAAAAACTTAAACTCAAAACTTTCTACGTTCACAGTTGTCACAAGTGGTTATTTCGTGTACTCCTTAATTCATTAAGCATTTTATTTTCCTTTTTTTTTTAGAAAGAAAGTGGGACGGGGGACCTTATGCGCATTTGACTTAAAGAATTTTCATGTAGCTTGCATTGTAAAAAAAAAACACACACACACACAAAAGAAAGAGTAAAAAACAAGCCAAATAAAAAAGGAAAAAAAAAAAAACAAGTAACGAATACGAATGCTAGTCTGTAGCATAACGGTTGCTACAATCGAAATGCAATTGTCACTGTCACGTAGCGAACGATTGGATAATGGATAATGCTTGCATGTGTTTCAATTTATTTACATTTGGCATTCGGATTCGCTTGTTTTTTTTGTTTTTGTGTTTTTGGTCCACCCTTGGAAACCCCCCTTTTCCCAATTTTCCATACAATGTCACTGCTCTGATTGCTGATTGCTTTTTTTTACTTACACTTTTCTCGCTTGTTCTGGGTTCTTTTGGTTTTTTCCCCCAACTCATCACTTTCTCCATTCCTTCCATTTGACAACTGACAATTTATCGATATATTTTCGATAAACCGTTGATTGAAGTCCAAGGAGGGGGTGGACAGTCAACAACAACAGCACACAGACAGACACACCGTGTAGAATTGGAGAATGCAATAAGAAGAATTGAATTGAATGCCATATATCTGCATATATATATGTGTATATATGTATATATTTATATGTACATATATATGTATATTTATATGTACGTTTATATACTATAAATACTTGTATCCAAAAATCCCATTTTTGAAATATCATTTTCTTAGATTTGTTTGACTTTTGGCTCTTTGTGTTTTGAACGTTGTATGCTAGTTCTGTCTCTTTTCGCTCTCTCTCTCTCTCTCTCTCTCTCTCTCTTACTCTCTTGCTCACTTGCTCTCTTGCTCTTATTCTTACTCTTCTCCATCCTTTTTCTTCTAGCTTCTATTAAAGATTTTGTCAGTTCAGAATCTCTATATTTGTCTCTCTCTATCTCTCTTTGTCCTGGTTGTCTATCTTTCTATCTCTTTCCATTTTGGCCCTTTCTGACCCTCTCTCTCTCTCTCTCCTGCTCTCGCCCTTGCTCTGTCAATCATAATTGATCTCGTTCAGTTAAGTTTTTGTGATTCTTAAAATTTTCATTTAATTTTTTTTTAACAACGTTCCTTAATATATTTTTCGTTGTTGTTTGTTGTTGGTGTTGTTGTTGCAGTTTTGGGCAAACCAAAAACAAAAACACAAAAAACATAACATGCCAAAGCTAAAAAGCAAAATGTATTGAAAAACCCAAAAACACCAAAATGGAGAAAACCTGGAAAATCTTCCAATATTTTTAAATAATTGTTCAGTAACATTAATTCCATTAAGCTGCTGAAGCTTTGCTGATGATCATGATATATGCAACCGAAAATAAACTCCAAAAATATATAAAAATAATAATCAATGCACAAAAGAAATCCCGCTCCCAAAGTCTCAGAACTGAGAACGGAGAAACAGCAGGCTGTTGTGTTCCGTCTAGTGACGAAAGCATCTACTATACACCATTATCCTTGCTGTTGCTGCTGCTGTTGTTGCTGTTGTTGTTCTTGCTGTTGTCTTTATTGTTGCTTCGTGTTTCAAATATAAATACTAAGTGAATACATGAAAAAAAGAGTAATATAAAATACAAAAATTCCCTCAACTGTTGTCAGTTACTAAATCAAAACAGTCGGACAATCACAGGCACACGACAGGACCTCCTCGTCCTCCTCCATCTTCTTCTTCTTCGTCTTCTTCTCTGTTCCTGCTTCGATTGAATAATAATAATAGTACAATTCTCGATTTGATTTCCATTTTATTTCATTTTCAAGCAAGATGAGTGACACGTATTGATTTGCGTGTCACATCATCCAAAGCTCGATTTCATGATGTTCCTGAATGTTTCACTTTCGATTATTTTGTATTATTTTTGGACTGGCACTAGCTGAAATAAAACAAATAAAGCCTCTGTGGGAAATTTATAAATGAAAAGCCCACAAACTTCCTTTCAATCTCAACAGCAGGAAAAGAAAAAAAGTAAAATAAAACAAACCAAAACGAAACGAAACGAAAACACACACCAAGTTACATTTGTCTATAGTATGTATTTTCTGGTAACGATGTTGAATTTTGTTTCAGAATGCGTATTATATATTTGTATATCGATGTTATTCCGTAGAAATTGGTAGAATTTTTCATTTTCGATCTGTCAGTTTAGCTGGGAGACCCTTTCCTCCCCTCTTTTCATATTTATTTTCATGTTTTTGCGTGTCTGTACGTGTCTGTGTCTGTGTCTGTGTATGTGTATGTGCGTATTGTTGGAGATCCTGGAAATGTATCCTAAGCACCCATGCATGCTCTGCTCAGCTCGGATCAAATCTCTGTGAATTAAGGATAAAGGCAGGTTTTTTGGGGTGAGGGGGAGGAAACACGAGATTTTTGTGGCTTTAGGAGAGTGTTTACCAACACTGAATACACTGAGACATAACACACACACACACACAGAGAGCAAGGACTCCTGGCATTCATTATGATTTTCCTTTGCAAATTGCTTATACCATCCGCATTCACATTTACACACAGTTCTCACACACTCACACCCACGCACACACACTCACTCGCCCTTCGAAAAATGGCGCCCAACGGAGCAATGCCGGAAGGCACAATGCATGCCTGAGCACAGTGGCGTACGAAAAAAAAAGGCAAAAGGGGGTACGATATATAACATATAATAGTTAAGTTTTGTTTTTGTTTTTTCTTATTGAAACATTAACCGTAAATGGTTTTTTGTAAATTTAATACTAAAGTAAATATAAAAAGCCCCAGTTATTGCGTACGCCTCTGGCCAGCATTTAGTGGGCACGTCTCTAGGGCTTCAGGTGGTAAGCCTCTTCAGTTCAGGAACTTGGGGCGGGGCAATTTTCGGGTTTTCGGGAGGGGCTAACTCTCTGATGGGCCATTTCAGTCATTTTGCATGTAGAGTTGCACGAGTGTGTGTGAGCTGTGTCTGTCGGCCTGTTCCACTCAGATCAAGAGTTATCGCTTAAGACCCGAACAAATCCCATTCCCAGTCCTGCCCCCCAACAGATTTCAATACCAAATAAAGCAGAAGGAGAGCCCTTAAAGGATAAAGGAGTAAATGAGAGAAGCAAGAAGGAGTAAGATGAGAGGAGGCTTTGAACCGATGCCGATGCCAAACTATCCAAAAAAAAAACTATATAATTATTCACTATTATTCATGTCATTTGTATATTCCAAAAATATTCGTATACTATATCCCTATGCCCCCTCGCCCCCCGCTCCCTTAAAAAAAGAACTATCTATCTTTCTCTATATCTGTATCTTTCAATCTATCTATCTCTCGCTCCTATTTTTGATATTGAGGACTTATAACTTATAATTATATATAAAAACAAACAATCCAAAAAGATAAAGCAAAATTATATATTTTCCGTCTTATTTCCCTGGTTTTTTTTCGTATTTTCCCTTATCAAACCTTGTTTTTCTTATTGCTTTTGATTTTTCGTATATTTTAAATTATTATTTGGTTGTACTTTTATTTTTTGGTACATGGAAAATTACTTTAAAATTATTCAAAACGAAAAAAATTGTATTCTTAATTTCCTTCGAAAAAAAACCAAAAAACTAAATAGAAAAAATTTAAACAAAAAATGTTCACATAATTTCACATCTGTTTATTTGTTTACTCCACTTCTCACCCTACTTCTGTATCCACAAATTGCAAAAAAAAAAAAAAACAACAACAACAACAAAAATGTATGAAATCGAATATATGAAATACCAAAAACAACCGAAACCGAACCGCAACTTGAAAACGCACCATATATATATATATATTTTTGTATACTGAAAATCGCTAACGCATAAAAATGGCTAAACAAAAATCAATTAAATCTATAAAAAACACTAAAAAAAAAAACGTATCATAAATGAACAAAACGAAAACGAAATGATTGAAATTCGTATATACCCCATATATTTTTCACAAAAAACAAAAAATTCAATCAAATGCTAAACGCATGCCGAAATTCGAACAAAAAATAAATCCGATAACCGATGCGATACCAATACCGATACCAATATCGATAACAATCAAAGGTTCCACGATGAGGAGCACGCGAATTTGCTTAACTCCATGTGGCTAACGGCCATCACATTTCTATGTGTCGGCTATGGCGACATTGTGCCAAACACGTACTGTGGACGCGGTATCACCCTCACCTGCGGCATGGTGGTAAGTATTTTCCTACAAAAAAAATATATATACAAAAATACCAAACAAGAATACCAATCTAAAAATACCAGCAAAAAAATATATATATACCAAAAAATAAAAAAAGTAAACATTTATGATACTGAAAAAAAAAAAAATTTAAAACTAAAATCAAATAAAAACTAAAACAAAAATATAGAAACAGTACAGAACAGAACAGTTGCAAGAAAAAATACTACAAAAATCTATAATGAAAACAACAACAATATATAGCATACATCATCATTCAAGAACAACAACAACAGCAACAACAAACAGAAACAGCCAGAAAATCATGCATAAAAAATGACTAAATATGAGAAATCTAAGGAAATACTATGTCTTGGGAGGTTTGACGAGGTGGGAAGGGGGGGGGGGGTAGAGAAGGAGGAGGAGAAGGGTGGTGGTGGAGGTGGAGGTTTACCAAAGTTTAGGCGCCATCAAGGCGCCATAATATATATACATACATATATGGAATTTTAGAGTAATTGTACCTGCCAAATCAAGCTTTTATACATCTAGTATATATTTTTCATTCTTTTTGTCTTCCCTTCTCCGTACCACCCCCCTCCGCCCTCATTTTCGAGTATGAATACTTATATATAAATAAATTGAAACGGGAAATTCAAGCCAGACAGGCAGGCAGGCCACACTCA
This sequence comes from Drosophila kikkawai, assembly GCF_030179895.1. Classification (NCBI taxonomy): domain Eukaryota; kingdom Metazoa; phylum Arthropoda; class Insecta; order Diptera; family Drosophilidae; genus Drosophila; species Drosophila kikkawai. Next base: position 13,054,627 of record NC_091733.1, on the reverse strand, counting down.
CTACACACACACACACACACTGTACACTCACATATTCATTTTTCGTAGCATACATTTCAGCGCACATCCTATATGTATATTTTTGATGCCGTTTTGTCTGACCCCCCACCCCCAAATGAAAAAAACAAAATATAAATCGTGGCTAAAAATCAAGAGAAAACCAACGAAAATAATCAGAAAAAAAAAGCGGAAAGCCAAGCGATAGTACTTTCCCTCTGCCCCTCTCTTTCTTCACCCCTCTCTCTCGCTCTCTCCCTCTCTCTCTTCCTATAACTATATATCTCTATCTGTTTTTTTTTTCTCACAAACACATTACACCCACACCCACACTCTGGCAATCTGTTGTAAATCATCACAAAATCAAAAAAAAAAATGGAAATAGTACACCCAAAACGTTGTGTGTGTGTGCATTATATATATTTAAATATATGTACATAAAGGCTCATGTGTGTGTGTGTGTGTAGAGAGAGTGTGCGTGTGTGAGTGGCACAAATTTTGAACTTTTGTTTTGAAAAGAACCAGAAGCCGATAACAAAAACAACAGCAACAACAACAGCAACAATGTGACTTTTATTTTTCTCTTACTTTTCCTTATTTTTCTTTTTGTTAAAAAAAAATAAGATAAAATAAAATAAAAACACACACACAGAGAGAGCGGAGACAACAAAGGGAAGCTGAGAGAAAAGTTTCTGCTTCCTGGCAAAAAGCAGAAAAACAAAATGAAAACAAATCTTTTCTGACAGCTTACAGGCAAATTCTATTAATGTACATACTTAACTAGGTGTCTGTGTGTAAGTGTGAGTGTGTGCGATATTTAAAATTAAATTTAATGATTTTTCTGCACCCTAGAAACTGTAGTTTTCTTAAATAAAAAATAAAAAACAAAAATACAAGCAAAGCAAATAAGCAAAAATCTCACTTGCTCTCTCACTTAATGTTAATGCCATGTACAGGATATATGTATACATTACCCCCCCCCCCCCTGTACATATATACATATATAAATATATATATACTAACGATCTCATTGAAACCTTTAAAAAAAATGAAAAACCAAATTCAATTAAATTTCCACCAAATGTTGACCACTGTAACTGTGCGTGTGTGTGTGTGTGTGTGAGCTGCTCTCTCTCTCTCTCTCTCTCTCTATCTATCTATCTCTCTCTCACCCGTTTACTCGTCCAGTTTTCTTGTTAATCTTGTTTAACCGTTTTTCCCCCGTTTTTCCCGAATGCCCGAATTCAAAGTTTTCCTTTACTTTACTTTACACACACACACATACACATTTTCTTTGTGCTTTACTTGGTTTTCGTTTCCGTTTCCTTTGACGTTTGACGTTTGCTTTTGCATTTACTTTACAGTTTTTATTCGTTTGTTTTTTATGTTTTTCTTTGGTTCCTTTTTGATTTTAGCTCATTTTACCTATATGCCTATTTAGTTTTTAAAGAATTCTTATAGTTTATTTTTCAAACATTAAGCCAACAATACGATATTTTTCTCTATCTCTCTTTCCCTTTCATTAAAAAAAAAAAAAAACAACAACAACAAAACGCGTGTATACAATTTGCCCTTTGAAAAAAATATTGAAAATGAAACTTCAACTTCAACTTGAAAAAAAATCTATTTAAAACCATAAACAATGTCCTAAAAAATCAATTCAAAAATATATATAATATCCATTATATATATATATATATATTTCCACCTGAAATTTATATGGAACAACAGATTTCATGACGAAGAACATGCGAATCTTTTGAATGCAATGTGGCTGATAGCGATAACATTTTTGAGTGTTGGTTTCGGTGATATTGTTCCGAATACGTACTGTGGACGTGGTATCGCTGTCAGTACAGGAATAATGGTGAGTTTTTAAACAACAAAAAAAAAAAACAAAATATTATATACAAAAATTGCACACAACATAACCCAAAAAAAAAGAGAAAGAACTAATAATTAATTATTAATGTTCAGACCAAAAATCACGTGTAAATAATTACATAAACTGCATACGAATGTTATTCCGCCCACCACAACCGCCCTTCGCCGCCACTTAAAAAAAAATATATATATACCAAAAATTACCAACCAATATCCCAAAAAAAAAAAAAAATCGTTATGTTCCTAGCAAACTGTACATATATTTAGTCAAATAAACTAGTTGACCCACCGAAAAAAAGAAAGAGAGCCTTAGGAGTTTCCTGCATGTACTTAGGCAAAGCGATTTTCCCATCCAAAAACTACAAGAATTTCAAGCAAAAGGAGCCCAACCATAACCATAGGGAGTTTAGCATAGGAACTAGTGCTTATTAGTACACACGCCTCAAAATAAATATATATTTATAGTTCTTTCGCCTTCTATTTACCTATCTATTCTAATCTATCCTCTTTTAATTCCACTTTTATCAAGCTCTGCTCTTCTGCGTGGCTAACTTTCACTTCTCTTTCAACTCGATTTCGATTGCAATTTCGATTTTGACTTCGATTTTCCTCTCTCCAAGTCCTAACTGCTTTTTATACATATATATTTTTTTAAATAGACTTTTTGAGATATTTATCAGTAAAGCTATGATAAATAAAACAAAAAAAAGAACCTAAACGTGAACTTAAAATACTCGTATATTTGCGCTCCCAACTACTATGACTATGAATTGTGTCTTATGGTTTCAACTTTGTTTCCTATAGCTAATCGTTTCGTACTTATGTGTGTATTATCTTGTATATCTCTGCCAGACACCTCTAACTGTTGTAATACATATATATATAGAAATGTGCCCCCCTAGTAAAATCCATTAATACCCCAAATAATATTATCGAATCTAAACCATCTCTAAATTCTAACAGCAAGTTGTTATCGGAATTCATCCGTTCATCCACACACGCATTCACTCTCTCATCCGCTCATTCATTCATTCATTTGATGTGAAAAATCATCGAGAAGCAAACAAAAATAACAAAAGTAATTGAAAAAGAAAACAAAAAAAAAAAAAAGAAATTAAAAGATGACGAAAAAAAAATAAATAACATACACACGTTGTAACACCCATAACAGTATCTTAAATCAATTCTGAGAGCAACGAAAAGTTCTGGACTATAACTCGATAAACAAAGAAAAAAAAAACAGAGAAAGAAACAACAACTCCCATTTTGAATGCATAAATCAAAAGTGAAAATAACCAACTGACATTACAGATGGCTGTCCGGACGGACACCCAACTCCGGAAATCTATTGGACACACACAACCACCCCGAGTGAACCATCATCAATCGAAGTGTGTGTGTGTGTGTGTCGTTATAATTAGGAAAATTGCCTTAACTATTGGCCAATTTCAGTTAATTTGCTCATTTCGATTACATTTAGCTTGAGCACTCCACGCTCTTTAATTGCCAAGGCAAATTCCCTAAAAATAATGTGTTGAAAATAGTTTTATATACAATAATCACTTTATGATTATTTTAAAATCCTTAAAACAATATTTTTACTAGACAATCGATAACTTATCGAGTTTAGTTAATTTTAAATCAACCGCATATCGATTTTTAAAATATCAATCTAGGTGTTTAGTAGTCTGATCGATTTTCAAAGACGATCGATTAATTATCGAAATTAGTTAATTTTAAATCAGCTGCATATCGATTTTTAAAATTTAAATCCATGATTTTAGTAGTTTAATCGATTTCCAAAGACGATTGCTATTTGATCGAAATAGTCAAAGTCTATAACAATAATAATAATATTAATTATTTAAGAAACCGATAACTCGCTATATAGGTAATTCCATAAATAATCCAGAAATCGACTTTAAAAGCAGATTTTACTGCACAATCCAGAGTTGGGTGTTCCCGTCCATATGGCATATATGATGGGTTCGATTAGAAAACTCACCGCGTTATTGAAATCCAAATGCAATGTCCTCACCCAGTCTCCACATCGTCGTTACAGGGCGCCGGCTGCACGGCCCTTCTGGTGGCCGTCGTTTCCCGGAAACTGGAGCTGACCCGTGCCGAGAAGCATGTGCACAACTTCATGATGGACACGCAGTTGACCAAAAGGGTATATAGATCGTGTTCCAAGACGCCCAGATGGATCGAGTATCGGACGACGGACCGACCGACCTGAACTGACGAACGAAGGACGAAACTTGGATGATACTCTGCCTACGCACCCCATGTATATCCACATATATATATATATTGCATTCTAATTACCTTTGTATACGTTTCTTCTTTGAACCAAAATTTAGCTGAAAAATGCTGCGGCGAATGTCCTTCGTGAAACTTGGCTCATTTACAAACATACAAGACTAGTAAAACGGGTTAATCCCGGCCGTGTAAGAACCCACCAAAGAAAGTTCCTTCTAGCTATATATGCGTGAGTATTTTTAGAGATCTATCAACAACCAATCAACCTAACAACCAACCAATCAATCAATCTGCCAATCAATCTACCAACCAACAACTTTTACTGATAAAAGTTTATGAAAAAAGAAACAATTAACAAACAAAAAATGAACTGAAAAGTGCCCAAGAACTAGTGAAGCAGGAGAGACTAGATCTGTTTTGTGGGGAAATCGAAAATAAGAAGCAGGATATATAGTATATCAGAAATCAAAAATAAGGAACTAGAAATCAACCATCATTGATTGTCTCCAATTGTTTATGTTCTGTTGTCACTTCTCCCTCGCTGTTCTAATGTCTCTGTAAATGTTTTTGGAAACTAACTACTCATTTGTCCTGCAGAAAAAGAAAAAATCACACACATATATATATCTCTGCTGTATGTAATATGTTCTGTGTCGGCAATATCAGTCTTTAAAAACCCGTTTAACCCTGTTATTCCCTGTTATTCATGTACAATTAGATTCATAACCAAACGCATCAATAATAACAAGCAATAATATTTGTAGGCCAACAGTAGGCAAGCTTTTGTTTCGGTTTGGGAAAGCATCATCAAATCAAAAAGAACAAAACTGTATATATGAAAAACAAGAAGCAAAACTAATCGAAATGCAACAAGTACTAACAAAAAACCAAAAACTAAAAGCTAAACTAAACAAAACTGAACTGAACTGAAAAAAAGAACCACAAATGATTGAACTCGTTTTACTAGCCTGTAAATAGGTTGTAAAGCCCTGTTTTTACGTTATGCAATTAACCGAGATTAGCCACATGACCTAGCATGCTGCGTTAAATATTCTAGAATCTCGTATCTAAAACTATCGCAATATCATCAAGCTTTTTCCTGGCCCAGGGCCCACCTATCTATTAGATCTCATTACGCAATCCACTAACCACCAAAAGTCTAAAGGTACTTGAGTGCTCCTTGTCCCTGCAAACCGCATACATACGTACGTATATATACTCATAAAGTATCCTGTGCCTTGTCGTAGTAACATCATTTTCATTTCAAAATAATAAACAAACAAAAACAGAAGGGGGAAGCACAGACTGGCCCAGGGATCAACCGTATGATATAATGATACTTTCACGATACGATTTTCTGCAATTTTAACGCCCAAAAAGAAATATGGAAATTTTTTCTAACCTTCTTAACTCTTAATCTATCTTATCGTAACTACGGCACAATAAATTCTACACACAAACTATAATAATAATAATGATAATAATAATAATCATCAAGAAAACGTTTTCAGTGAATATCTTTTCAAATAAATTAAAAAGTAAACAGTGCGATTTGAAACTTTAAGGGAACTCTAATCGACATATCGTTACTGTATCGCTATTTTTATATAATAAATATTTTAACGTTAAATTCTATTTTTTAATATTTAAAATTTTAACTTAAAGTTTCAAAATCCACAGAATCAACATTTGTCCGATTTTTAGATAAACTTCTTAATTTTTTTTTTTTAAATTTTTTTGTGACTTGAGTTGGAAATGAAAAGAAAATTCGGCTTGTCGAAAGCTTGCCACGATAAATCTTTTCCACGTGTGTGTATTATATGTTTTTGACAATGATAAATACTTAAATAATCTTTTTCATAATATTGATGACTCTTCCAACGCGATGCAGGTTGCGAAAAGTTAAAATGGATCAGCGCAAACTAATGGATAATGCAAACACAATAACTGATATGGCCAAGGTAGCTAACGAAATGGCAAAAATTAAGAAAACTGAAAATGCAGGAGAGCTTTCGTAAAGTCATCGTTACATATCGATATTAAATCGATTATTTCGTTATATTATTCTAGCTAAGTAATGGTTTTAAAAATATATTTTGTTTGTTGTTTGCTCTTTACTTGAAGATATAGCGAGTTATTTACTCTTGACTTGATTTGACCCGTTTTATTTACGGAAGCTCCACTGTAAAAGCAATTTATCAATAGTTGATAGAGTAATTTACATAAGCTAAGTCCTTGTGCCCTGTTAAATGCATTGTTGGTGACCTCTCTGTGTGTGTCCGTTACCATTCGCAGACACAAAACACGGTCTACGAGATAATATCGGACATGTCTAGCCGTCAGGATGCCATCGAGGAGCGCTTGACCAACCTGGAGGACAAAATGCAGAGCATACAAGTATGGAAAAATAAAAGAAAAAGAAAAACTAAACAACCTTAATAATGACGATCCCCCACCACCACAATACCTCAATCCTCCAAATTCCCCTCAATCCTCTTTTCCAGGAGCACATGGAGAGCCTTCCGGATTTATTGTCCCGCTGCTTGACCCAACACCAGGAGCGGATTGAGCAGCGTCGCAACTTTCTGCATCCGGATACAGCGGCGGCGGCAGTGGCCCCCATTGCGGCGCCGACCCCCCAATCGATGTTCAACGCGGCGCCCATGTTGTTCCCGCATTCTAGGTGAGTCCCCATCTTTTTATATTTATCTTTTCCTTTCCTTTGTCTCTGTCTCTTTCTCTATCTTTGTCTTTCACTCTCTCTCCAATACACTCAGAGCAAAACTCGTGAAAGTTTTCGATGTCTCAGGGATTTTGTTTTATATTTTTCTGTTTTTAAGATCTATATCCTTATTATTTAGAAATTATAAATTAACTAACTCTTATTTACTTGACGATTTTTGTTCTGAGTGTATCCACTCTCTCTCTGTCTCTGTTCCGCCGCTCCATGCCCATTAGCCTCATCTCAATCTAAACACACTCGCGTCCATCATCATTTCAATATGTTTTCGTGTCCGTGAATTGCTTGTCTTTTTTGAGGCCCTGTTCCTGGTCCTCGTCCTCGTCCTCGTCTCGTTCCCACTCCCTTCGTCTTGTATAGTCTTGTAAAGCCATTTGTAAATATATATAGAGTATATATCTGTGTTTCCTAGATGTCCACTGCACACACACTTGACTCCTTCAAAAATTATAAACCCTAACTTTGTGATTCCCAAAGAAAAAAAGGACACAGAGAATCCTACTCCTTCTTCTATGCAAGATTCAAGTGATTTAGGACTGCCATTTAGTTGAGTTCACAAGTAAATCTAATAAAAATAATAAAATAGGAAAACTAAAAGAGAATACGTGTGCTTACATTAAATATTTTTCCATCTAAGGACCAATTTCTTTCTTGAGTTTATTCTAGGGATGATAAACAATATTAAGAAATCGATAATGTATCGATGTAAAATAATATTTTAAAATTGCGATAAATCTATATTTTATTTTGTATATTGGTCTGTATGAAAGAAGAGCTTAAATATGATTTTGAAAGGGAATATATTTTTCCAGATTTGTAATATTCAAAATAATACAGAGCTGGAAATAAAATCGATTCTAAATTCGATTAATCGATTTTTAAAATTAGGCGATACATCGATATACAATTCCAGAATCGATTTAATCGAAAAACTTCTATACATATTCTGTTGGATACATCCCATAAATATATCGTTAAAGATTAACAAATAAATGTTTAGGATATTCGATAGTATCGATAATTTAACTTAAAATTAATGTTCACGATATTTTCTATATAATATAGAACGCAATATCGATTTCCTTTCGAAACCTATCCCTAGCTCATTCTCTTACTGAATCGCCAAGGCTTTTCTATTCTCTCTCTACTCTACTTCAATCTATTTTAATCTATTCTATTCATTGTGACATTTTTCATGATTTGCATCCTATCAAAGCATCGCCATTGAAAAGATAATGAGAAACAAAAAAAAAGAAAAAACCAAATTTGATTTGTTTTTGATAAGATAAGCGTTACAAATGAAAATAACGACAATTAACATACTGCTTTTTGCATAGAAGTGTTCCCTCATCCAATAACGCCGCTGCTACTTACCATTGGCCAACAAGCCCTATTTTGCCACCTATATCTAGTAGAACACCACATTTAGTGCCTGATACTCACATGCCATCAAATGGATCTGCAGTTAATAGCTACGCATCTTCCAACAAATACGGCAGCTGAATATCAGAAAGAGAGCGCTCCAACTCCGTGATTAACATCGAGATGCTAACAATAAGGCCGGATCGGTCCATCTGGCCACCCGCAACAACATCAATGTCATCATCGTCATCTTCAGTAACCGCAACTACGTCTACGTCAATGTCTAAGCCCGAATTCGGAATGGCCGAAACAGCGCTGAGGCAACGTTTGCACTCGCCGTCGTTATCGCAATCGCAATCGCAATCGAAATCGCTAACGAAAATGCTATCGAAATCACAGTTACAGTTGCAAGAGCAACTTGTCCACGATCGAGAAATAATACCCGTGATACCCGAAGATGCCGAATCGCTGGCGAACACCACCAACACGACGAATAGCAACAGTTCGCCCGATAATAATCAGTTACTAGCTATCTGTAGTGGTGGCAACGAATCGATAAACAATGAACCGATACCGATGCCGATGACGACAACGACGACGACGCCGATTGCCTCGAATAAGTTTACTAGGAAAAGAGAACGTGTATGCAATAATAGTAGTAATAGTGCTAGTAATAGTAATAATAGTAATAATAGTGGTAATGGTAATATTAGTAATTCTACAAGTCGAATTTCGAACTCGGCCTTTTGTAAATAAGCCTCTTTCGAAATGAGAAAAAAAGTCAAATGTTAGCATATTATATACCCCCACAGGCACACCTATGTATGTATATATGTGCATATATATATATATATATATATATAAGCTATCGGCTATACATATACATACATATATATATATTTATATATACAGATGTGTGCATAAATTTTTTTTTCCAAATCTTAGGCTAAACGTATTTGTAATTCTCACCTTGGGCCAAGGCAGCCTGTACTTGCATACTAAATATACATTAAATATATAGTTTGTGCGTATGCGTGTGTGTGTGTGTGTACAGAGTGTGAGTGTGATTGATTAGGTGAATATAATTTAAGGTCATCATAAAAGCATAGATTGTAAAATTGAAAGAACGCTCAGAAAGCTGAAATACAATAGGAAACATCTCCCCCCAAAATGGCAAATGTACGATAAAAGCAATTGAAGTAATCCTGAAATCCTCAAAAAGCACAGCTTTGGCACTTCCGGTTCCGGTATTTCCATCTGCAATTCATTTACCAAAAACATGGCTTAAAAAAAGTCCGTCTGTCTTGTTTTTAATCCCAAGGATGCATCTAGTCTTTTTATCTGCCTGTCTGTCTGTCTGGCTGTGTGTGTGTCGTTCAAGTGTGTGTAAGTGTGTGGAAGTAAGACGAAAATAAAACCAAAACTACAGAGAACCAAAAATCCATAAAAAAAACCATATAAAAGAAATTTAAAAACTAAAAACTAAAAACAAAATAAGAAGAAGAAAAAACAGAAATCAACCAATAACAATGACAACCTATCTAGCTGTAAAAAAAAATGTATCTAGAAAACAGCAACATCAAATGATGAAAAGTGGAAAAGAAAATGAAAACCAAAGGATAAGCCACAAAGTTAAGAACCGAAAAGAAACCAAAACCAAACCAAAGTCTTAAACAAAGTCTTAAAAACTGTGGAAAAACAAGAGATAACAAAACGGACGAAATACCGAAACAAAAGAAGGAAAACTAAAAGAGAAGTAAGGAAATCTCCCAGTAAATAAGAGAAAGGGCAAGTCGCACCTACTTATATATATAGTATATATCTATATTAGCTCTGGCTTTAACTAAACTAACGAAACAAGTTTAAAGGAAACAAGTTTGTTGTTGTCTTCTTTTTCTATACATATGTTTATATATATATATATATTCTAAAATATATATAGTATATTTTCGTTGTTGCTGTTTTTTTTTTTTTGCCCTTCTTTTCTACCAAGAATTATATATAAAACTCAATTAAGAACCTGACTAGCTTTCGTAATGAGAGGAATAACGATAGTAGCGTAGAGAGGAGCGAGTAACGATAGACGAGCCGATAAACGATAAACGAGAACAAAAAACTAACGTTAGCTATAGCAAATCTACTAAAGTGAACAATTTTAATTGAACTTTTGTAACATACTAAAGGTAATTCACATTAGCTGGTAAAAAATATAAAAAAGCAAAAGGAACGGAACAAACTACAAGCTCCAGATAGAAAATAGATTAGAAACGAAACGAAATGGAACGATGGGAGGAGCTAGGAAGCGCTAGGCAACGCATGGAAACGAAACGATAAATAAACAAGAAGCGAATTGAATTGAAATAAATATATATTATGGACATTGATTGCAAATGAGAGTGTAGAGCAAACCTAGTGTGTAGGCATACATAATTGCAGAAGTGGCCGAGCTACGTAAAGATTTTCTAAAGATTCTAAAAGGAACATTATATATACATACTATATATACTTACTATAAAGTATTAAGTGAGAGAGCATCGAAGTTATTTAAAGAAAACCAAGAGAAAAATATGAGAAAAACGTTTAGGTAAAACGTTTAGGCAACCTTCTAACGCTTTGTTAGGACTCCACGGAGGGCAAAAGATCAAGAGATATACAACTGAATTCCCCGTATCGTGCTCCCAAAATCCCATTCCCAAAGTTCCCCCTCAGTAGGACCAAAAAAAAAAAATAATTAAATAAAAATAAAAAGAACAAAACAATTATATAGAACTCTATAATTAATAATCTTTGGTAGGACTCTGCAGACTCTGCAATTATACAGAAACCAGGGCCAGAAAAAAAGGATCAAAATTGTATAATGTATAGATTATATATAGCCATAGAATGCAGTCCACATAAGCCAACAACAACAACAACAACTACAAATTGTATTCAAGTTTTGCAAATGATTTCCCCACTTCCCCTAATTCCAAAACCAAAATTCCTTTAAGGCTCAACTTTAATCCTGCAAAAGATAACCCCCAACTGTCTGATAGGTCTTAACCCATATACAAGAGAGTACCAGACGTGGACAAAAAGCAGAATTAGAAGAGCAAACAAAGCAAAGGGGAAAAGAGTTAAAGGAGAAAACCAAGGAAAAAAAAAAACAAAACAACTAAATCGAAACCCTTAAAAAAATGTGTGTATACCTATTTATAATATTGAATATTTAAATTGAAATGAACGTTCAAGACTGCTGTCAAAATAGCTTTATCACAATAAATAACAAAAGATCTACACAAAAGACACACCAAACAGAACAAAACAGAACATGATATAACAGAATATAACAGAAGAAAACATTCTAAAAAAAACAGTATAAACAAAACAAAACACATCAAAACAGATAACCGGATATCCGGTTATCGGACAAGTTATCGGCATACCCATACACACACACACACACACACACACACACACACACCGATAGATACCACGATATGATGGAATGCGCCCAGCTTTAACGTTGTCTTAATGCATATTTGGGTTTCAACTCTACAAAAAACACTCCTTTAATATATACTAAAAACAAAAGCGAGTTCTTGTACCAAGCGATCGAAAATATTCGGAAATTGAAAATAACTGGTACATCGAATCGGTATCGAATTCCCATTTGAACTGGTTTCCTTAACAAAACATTTAAAACACGAGATAAAAACGAGACAAACAAGCATAACTTTGATATGAGGGACCGAATTTCCAAAGACAGGTCTTTATTATACAAAATACCGAAAAACCAAAGCAAGAGAGAGAATTCCTAAAATTAAAAAAAAGAAAAATAAATATATAAAAATTAATTCAAGAAATTTAACTCTTAAAACAAACAAACAAACAATTTATAATACCGAAGATTTTTAGCCGCCTTTGAGCTGGGATACCGAAAACAAACTTAACAAATATACCTAAAACATAAAAATAATGCAAAAACAGATACAGATACAGATACAATGCAGATACAGATACAATGCAGAAACAGATACAGATACAGATACAGATACAGATACAGATACAGATACAGATACAGATACAGATACAGATACAGATACAGATACAGATACAGATACAGATACAGATACAGATACAGATACAGATACAGATACAGATACAGATACAGATACAGATACAGATACAGATACAGATACAGATACAGATACAGATACAGATACAGATACAGATACAGATACAGATACAGATACAGATACAGATACAGATACAGATACAGATACAGATACAGATACAGATACAGATACAGATACAGATACAGATACAGATACAGATACAGATACAGATACAGATACAGATACAGATACAGATACAGATACAGATACACATACAGATACAGATACAGATACAGATACAGATACAGATACAGATACAGATACAGATACAGATACAGATACAGATACAGATACAGATACAGATACAGATACAGATACAGATACAGATACAGATACAGATACAGATACACCTGCAGATACAGATACAAACAGTTGAAGGCTGGTAGCGCACAAAGTTCTTGTTTGATCTTAGGCCCAATAGTCCTGTCCCGTCACCTAGCACCTCGTTTATATACTGTGTGGCTTCCCACTTTGTGTTCTCTCTCTGTAAGCCAGAATCAAATCCAAATCCAAACTATTCGAAAAACCTACCATATACATATACATACATATATATTCTTTTCTCCAGCGAATCGTAGGGCTCAAGGGGTACTTCGAGAAACACTTCTAGAGAGAAACTGAAAAGCCAGAGAGAATTGGAGAACCGAGAACCGAGAACCGAGAACCGAGAACCGAGAAAGCCAGAGAACTCACTCCAATAGAGACACAGGTCCTTTCCCCTCCCCCCTCCCCTCTTAAAATAAATCCCAGAAAAGCTAAAAGGAAAAAAGGGAAGGACATGCAGAACATATAAGATTGCATATACCATATATAGCTAGAGATGTCTAGAGCTATACCGACACACCACAAGTATATATATATACATACAAACATGTACAGACGGTCTATAAGGAAACCCAAACCCACACTAATAAGATCGTATTTGACTTTATATGTATTATAGTAACGTATTCAGTAGCTAAATCGAGAGCCGAAGCAAAGACCAATTTATTAACAAAAAGTAAAAAAAAAAAACAAATAAGAGAAACCAATTATTATGTTAAACTAAACATTAAATGCGTAAGAGGAGCGCAGGCCGAAGGGAAGAAACAATTTTTTATAGAGAAAAAAAAATAAGAAAACTAGAAAAACAGAGAAAAGCGAACTAAACTAGAATGCATTGCATGAGTTAAACCAAAAAAAAAATGAGAAGAAAAACTTAAAAACAAACCCAAAAACCTAAATCTAACTAAAGCTAAACGGATGTCAACTTAAACTAAACTTAAATTAAAATTTAAATGCTAAAAAGGAAGTAATCTAAATTAAAACCAAGCAAGGATCTAATTTCTAAAAGAAATAAACTAACAAAGATAAAAGTCATAAACAGAACAAACAAACAAATTCAGTGGCTAATGAAATAGTTTATTTTGAATTTACTGTATTGTATATTTAAATTTAAAATGGAAAAAAAGAACCCAAAAAACAAAACTAAAAAAAATATATTGTTATATCTTATCGAGAGGAACCGTGTTTTTTGCAAAAGCTTTAATATTTAGGGTGCCTACATTTGCTAAATTAGTATATTACGATTAAAAAAACAAAAAAGAAGATGAAAACACTCAAAAAACCAAAACAAAACCTAAAAACTTAAAACAAAACCGAACAACTACATACACGAAAAATAGAAAAAAACGAAACAGCAAGCAAAGGATTTAGAAAACCAAAGGAAGGGAAAACCATGGAAAATCCAAGTGAAAAACGTTCCTTGAACCCGAAAATAGTTTGGAAAATAAGCTAGGAAATAATCCTAGAAAAAATTCGATTCGCAATGATTTCAAAATAAAACCGAAAAAACAGCTAAAGCAAATATTGTATTGGTATTTGAGATATGAATTTTAAGAATGTTTATTAGACTTACGATTTGTTATTTTGTATACATATATATATGTATATATATATACTATATATTATATGTATTATGTATGGACGACGATTGTAATTGTTTTTTTTTTTTTCTCATTAAGCATTTACCTCATAAGAATTCCCCCTATTTATAGCAAATTTACCATAAAAATTACATAAAATCAATTGCTGTACTGTTATAATGTACAACCGAAGGATAGAACAGATAGAGGTTAGCAGAGGATAGAGGATAGAGGGTAGAAGAGAAGAACTCATAAAACTGTAAATTATTAATTAACGAAAACGGAAACCAAAAACAAAACCCAAAAGAGAATAATTGAAATTTTAACAATAATAAAGGGCTTTGTATGAAAGAAAAACAAACACAAAAACTGAATAAAAATAAAATAAAAGTAAAAAAATTAAATTAACAAGCTTTTAATTATATTATTTAAAGGATGAAACGAAAGGGTAAGAAGCTTAGTGGCGAACGAGAGAGTTTATTTCGCTCTCTTGACTCTCTTTCCCCTTATTCTTTGCACCCAAATTAAAAGAAAAAGAGTACAGGCAACTTTGATAACAATAATTCTCTCCGTAGCGATCGAGAGAGAGAGAGATCGCATTCTTGACTCTCTTTCCCTTTATTCTTTTTAAAGGATGGAACGAAAGGGTAAGAAGCTTAGTAGATTCTCTCAGTAGCGAATGAGAGAGTGAGAGATCGCTTTCTTGACTCTCTTTCCCTTTATTCTTTGCAGTCAACTTTGATAACAATAATTTATTTATTTCTCCTCAATACTATCACATTTGAATATATAAACTTTGTACATGGAATAACAAAAACAAAAAAAAACTGCATGTATTCGGTCGAAGGATTTGCTTCGCTTTTGGTGATGGCTTCATGGAGACTGACTGTATGGCGTATATAACTAACAGGCGGCGCTATGGTGATCGTAATCTCTGATATCCCCCCCAATGATGATATCCCCGTGGGTAATCCTCCCTTATTTAGTTGTTGCTGCCGCAGAAATGACCAATCTTCTGCCAGAAGTAACCCAGTTTCGAGGACTCCTTCTGAGCGGCTCTCTCGGCGGCCTTCTGATTCTTAAATATCTGCCATTCGCGCTTAACATCGGCATTAGCGGGACCCCAACGCTCGTTGGGCTTCAGAGAGGCCTTCAAAGACTGAAAAATGAGTTTATAATAATTAGAATATTTATAATTAATATAAAATCGATCATCTTACCTGCCAGACACTGCCCTCTCTGTGACGGGAGATATACCAAATGCCCCACAACGGAAACTGGGCAGCTCCTATGCCAAACAGCAGCCAGCCAGCCACTGCAAATATAATAATAAAATAATATTTAATATACTATTAAATTACAGTATATATATATATATATATATATTCGCACCATTTGCGGCCTCTGGGAAATATAGCTCGCTGTATTTAATCGGCTCAATGGTGGCCATGGAGTATATGAATATGATAATCATCATGACGGGCGTGAAGAAGGACCAGCACATTCGCCAGTACAGAGAGACGCGGCGATTGCACATGAACTCGATATCATCACAGAAATTCTGCAGGCCTAAGGGACATAAATATGGATTTTTTAATTATTTATGTATATTTATAATTTTTTAGATAAAAAGCTGACTGTACTCACCGTAAACCCACATAATGCCAGCCAACTCGAAAATGGCCAAAATGAAGACCACATAGGTGCCGCCATAGAAATCCACCAGAGTAAGGATCCACTGACCGCCCTGAAAGTAAAAAAAGTTAATAATTAACCAATAAATAAATATTTACAAATAGAAAAAAAAAAACAAGTAAGGACAAAATGAACATGTTCATCTGTAGTTCACTTCCTTAAATGTACATGTTCATTTTAAAGTAAAAAGCTCTCTTAATCTAGACCTTCTTTTCAGATCCTTACCGGCGTCACATAGACCAATCCCATGAGGAAACCACAGATAGAGGTGGTCAACGCCACCTTCCAGTATTTCCAGCCCTTGAACTGATCACAAATGATGGTAACAATGGTGCTCTGCAAGGCCACAATCGATCCGATGCCCAAAACAAATAGCATGAAGAAGAACAAAACAGAGAAGAGCTGCGGCACTGCCTGAAACTTAGAAATGGCATCCGGATACGAAATAAAAGCCAACCCAGTGCCACTGCGCACCACATCCTGGATATTATCGATCTGCAGGTTGTGCGCCAAGTTACCCAAAATAGCGAATATCGTAATGCCGCCCAGCAGACTCGTCAGCGTGTCCAACGTAGTCACGATCATAGCATCGCGATAGATGCCATGATCGAAGCGATTGTATGAGGCAAACATGATGATGGGCCCGGAGCCCACAGCCAGGGAGAAGAAGCACTGGACAACTGCATTCTTCCAAACGGTGGGGTTCAACAGCTCGCCCCATTGCGGCTCCAAGAAGAAAATGATGCCATCCTTGGCACCCTCCAGTGTGACGGCACGAATAAGCAGGACAAAGAGCACCACGTAGGGGAACAGGGCCAGAAAGTAAGCCGCCTTGCCGGAGCTCTTAACGCCGCGCATAATCACCAAGAAGATGACCACCCAGGCGACAAGCAGAGCCAGGGTAAGCTTCCAGTCGGGGTTGCCAATGCCGTCCGATATGTCCAGCTTCTCCTTGATCACCACGTTGCTGCAGAAAATCAAAGTGAATATATAAAATAAAATTAGGAATTGGTAAATTAGTAATGAACGTAAAGTGAAAACTGAAATGAACAAGTTCATTTTAAAATTGCTAAAGTGAAGTTCACTAGGAAGTAAACAACTCTTTATTATAATAATGACTGACTTTTTACTAATTTATTATTTTTTAGATAAATTACAAATATAAAATTAATGAACGAAAATGAAAGACTGAAATGAACATGTTCATTTTTTGATCGCTAAAGTTCACTCAGAAGTAAACAACTATTTATAATAATATTTACCGACACCTTACAAATAGTGTTATTTTTTTTAATAAATTTATAATACTAATCAACTGAGAGCAAGAAGCTGATAAAACTAACATTTAAAAAGAACATGTTCATTATTGTAAATATTGACCAAAATCAGGGACTTTCTAGTATATATTTGAGCCAGTTAAACAATCGTAATAACATTTTTTTTGTTTATCAGAAACACGACAGAACTCCCTTGAGTTTATTTATTGCATTTAGCACTTAAATAGCAAAACAGAATGACAGCATCAATTAGTGCAATTAGATCTAGTCTGTAATGCTGTGCCATATAGTAAAGATATATACATATATAATATATATATTTTTTAATGTTACTTACAGAAAGTAAATTTCCGAGCTACTCTGCAGCTTGGTGGTATTGCTGGCTAACGTGGCATTGGCCGCTGAAATGCCAGTGCTGAGCAAGTTCTCCACATACTCAGCCGGCCGGGAGTCAACACAGTTGGCCCACTCATCCCGGCAGTAGGACCAAGGCAGCTCCGATTGAAAGGACACAAAGAGGTAGTAAAGGGTGAGGGCCAGCAGCGAGGAATAGTACGAAATGATGCAAATGGTGCCAAAGGCCTGGCCATAGCCCACGCCCACAAAACCCGGCACCACAGACCAGATCTTCACCGTGCCCTGGCTGGTAAACTGGCCAATGATCATCTCCAGATAATACATGGGTTTGCCTAAAATATTTAATTAATCGAAATTATATTTAAATAATATTATTAAATTATGTTCAGGACTCTCTCTCACTTACCGATCAAAAACAGCACTATGATGTAGGGTATCAGGAAGGCGCCTCCTCCATTCTCGTAGGCGGTGAAAGGAAACCGCCAGACATTACCCAGACCCACGGATACGGATATGCAGGACATGAGAAATTCCAGGCCATTGCCCCAATTTGAGCGCTCGCCGGCCTTTTGCTTCTCCTCGTCTTTCTTCTGAGAAAAAGTATAAAGACACAAGTATAGCCTCAGAATTTGTTCGGTAAATATGTGCGATTGCGATTGCGATTCAGGGGGAAATACGAAATTTATGACAGCTCAAAACCAGACACATGACTAAATATTTGGGCATTCCATCATCACGAGCATGGGTTCTTGGATCCGTGGTTCTTGGACAAACACCATCCAAGAACCAATGTCAGATAACCCGCCAGCGGACTGATAATACCTTATGGCATATATTTATCTTAGTATGTCTTAGATTTTATGATGATGATTAGATTAAAATCCCTTTGAAGTGGCCTTTGCGGGACCCTGATATTATATAGCACGAAATTCCATATCATATCGATCAAAATATCGAATTTTGCACTGCAAATATTGTATTCAAAAAATAGTTTAAGATGCTTTGTTAATATCAATATAATATTTTTTAAATTTGTATATTAATCGAGAGAGTAATTATTTATCGTTCTTTTAGATAAATCGATAAATTTATGGAATAATTACAACAAATATTTTAGAACATTTTATTGAAGTTAAAATTATATTATTACTATTTGAGTTGCTTTCATATCACTAGAATTTCGATAAAATTTGTATATTAATCAAGAAAATAATTTATCGTTCTTCTAGACAAATCGATAAATTTGTTGAATAATTACAAGAAATATATTTGAAATTTAATTTAATTTCAGTGTTGAAATTATATTGTTTCCTTAATTAAATTCAATAACAAAACAGGCAAAAAAGTTTACTTACGTAGGCACTGCCAAATGCATTTTAGAATAAAGTGAATAATAGTGATTGAGCCCTAAGTAAAGGCATTTAATTCTATTAATACCTATTACGCATTGAGTATATATGCAAAAAACAACGATTCAACTTTGAGAAATCCCCCTAAAAAATATAGAAAATTCAGTCCACGATCTGAGCCGGTAATTACCTTTTATCGCGGTGTATTTACTATTTTCGCACGTTAATTAGAGAATTAAATTCAGACTAATGACTAACTAATTGAATATTTAAATGCACAAAATGTACAAATACAAGCAAAACTCAAAAGTTGCCAATTAAAAACAGCTGTTGCCCCGAAAAGCTTCAATAATAATTCACATTTTAAACCGCAAAACAAAAAGCTAATATGTTTTTGTTTTACATTTTATTACTGCCTGAGACAAAGCAATCATGTTTCTAATTAATTTTTAGACTAGGTTGTAATTAGAATAGGTTGTAAATTACCGTTGAAACGGCGTTATTTATTGCCATTATATATATATTTTTATTAACAATGTTATTAAACTTTTATTTGTTTAAATCTATTTTAGGTTTTTTATTAGCTTAACCAGCGAGCAGCTGGGAAATGGCTTTTATCGGAGCAAGAAGCACGAAGCACGATCAGAGGAACTCTGTTTTGCCGCCACATATTTGTGGTAAAAAGCTGTTTAAATAAAACAATAACTCAGCTGGTGGAAAGAAGCTAAATGAAAACGAAACTGCAGCCACATATCTCTATATGTAGTATCTATCTCTACTAGCTGTAGGTGTATCTGTATCTCTAGCTGTATGTGTATCTATTTGCTTATTCATTTGTCAATGGCAATATATACAACTTTCGGTTACTCCAACTTGTAGTGGCCCTACAAATGGGTTTTTTATGTATTCAATTGAATATTTGTTGTATTTTTTTTAAGCTGGGAATTACCTTAGCTAGGCTATAAATTCAATTAAAGTTATGCTAACCGCAATTTAAGACAGCTTTGTAAGCTGGGAACCTCCAGGGGGAAGCCCATTATTATTTTAATGAAACCATTCTGTTAATAATAGTTGTAAATAAATGCAATCAAGTGAAGATGGGAAAGAGTCTATTACAGGGATTATATATTTTAAATATATATATATTCCCATTGAAAAGTTCCAGGAATTAATAGGAGAAAAGAAGAATTCCAAACCCAGTACCTAGATGATCCAATAACTTATCTCCCTATCTCCCCCTTATTATTTATTGCAATTTCTAGGAAATTTTGTAACCAAGATGAAAGAGAACCTGTCACTCCATAAAAGGCACACCACTCACAGTCCCTCAATTTGTCTCATTTTTATGGCTCTAGAAACTGGTTTCTATTTCCAGCTCTTCAATACTATACTATATAGAACTATATAGTTCTACGACTAGACTGAGAGAGTGAGTGGGGTTTATAGTTATAGTTTCGTAGCTCAGGTTGGCCAGATAACTAAAGGTTTTTTACGGGCATTATGGTACGTATGTACGTCATTTCGTAGAATAAGTACTAAGATATTTATGTGGCGCTGAGGGGGATCGTAAAGCGTATAAGAGATATGCATATAATATCCGCCTGACACAGGTATATATGTATATATATACTATATATACTTTTTTTTATATTTTTTGTGGTGGCCAGTAAATCGCATTTCGTTTGTCGGTCGATTAGCCTGCAATTAAAGTCCAAACAGCCCTAATGATCATAACCATGATCATAAAGTCATTAAATTAAAAACAAAAAGTTAAAAAAAAAACGAGAGAGAGAGAGAGAGAGGGAGAGGGAGAGGGAGAAAAGGTGGCCGGTACTAGGGGAAAATAATGACTAAGCCTGGTTTTATTATTTTTTCAAGTTTATTTAGGCTTTTTTGTTGCCTACATTGCGTATACTTAATGCGTATACTTGATATAGAGATTGTTTCGCACGTCTCCTAATCGCCAGTACACTTGAGTTCTGTAGTGGCCATTAATCTAAGCCATTAAGGTGTATTAACAGTTAACTGATTTGTTTTTAATTGTTAACTTGTTTTCTTTTTTTTCCATTATTTTTTAGGCTAACTTACCTCCGCCGCTGGCGCCGTTCCATTGCCGCTCGCTGCCTTCATTTCCATCTTGACTCGACTTGAACTTGACTGTTATTATTACTATTATTATTATTATAATTAATAATTAATAATTAATTTTCATTAGTTTTAATTTGTAATTGCACTGGCTGGGGTAATTAGCTCATTGCATTGACCAGCTCTCCGGTTATGGTTATGCTTGGCTTAATAAGCGCTTAACTGTTCGGTTGCTGATGAGGATTCTGGACTGCGGAGGCGCGCTTGTGGTGCCGTGAATGCCGCGGCTGGAACTGAGAATGCTCGAAGCGCTGGGCGCTTTAAGAACCGCCAAAGTACAACTACGAGCGGCAGGTAATAAGCGTGAAATTATTCACACACAGGCACAGCAGGTATACACCTGTACTGAGGCACTTTGGCTGGGAAAAACTTTGGTGGCGTGCTCTTCATGCGATAGCGCAGATCGTGGTAGATTGACAATTTATCGTAAAACAGGAAAAAATTTGTGAAGAATTCCAAGTATTAAATACCAAGTTGTCCAAAAAAATTTTAATTTTAATTTCATTTTTTATATTTAATTTAAATATTTATTCATAATTTTATTTGAAAATTTTAGGACATAGTAAAACCATAACTCGGCGAAAAATGCATTAATTTAAATTCGGAAAGCTGTTCTGAGTATGTCTTTATAAGGTTAATAAATCTGCATACTGGATTTTAATTTGTAAAAAATTAAAATTTTTAATGATGTAACCTCTTATAAAATTTTGATAAAATTAAAAAAAAATGTCTTGCAGACATGTCTCAAACGATTCAGCTTTCGATGCTGATCAAGAATATATATGATTTATGGGGTCGGAAATGACTCTTTAACTAATTTGCAAGCTTCTAACTGAAATTATAATACCCTGAACGAAGTATTAAAATTTAAATAAAAACATTATTTGGGAAAATTAAAGCTTAAACATTTTATTTATAGGTGGAAAATGTATTTATAAAACTTTATAATATTTCATAAGTAATAAATCAAGATTTTTAAGGTGAATTTGAGCAATCAAACAGAGAAACGCTTCCAAGAAGAGCTTAAAAATCCATCTTTTTGCCTCTTTAAATCTATAATTATATATTTTAATAAAAATAATATAACTTGGTCTTAAAATCGTTAAATAAATAAATATAAATATATAAATTATATACGAATCACGAGAACTTGTGTTTTTTTTTAATGAAAAGGAAAGTAGAATGGAACCCTCTTCCTCTTAGATCGCTGATAACGCTGCAGATTCTAAGATATAGTATAGATATATGTGTATCTATAGTACTTACTTCCTAGATAAGTACTGCAGCAAGATACCCGGTCTCCACTGTCCGGCTCCAAGTGGAAAATCACTCTTTTTTCTAAGATAAAAAAGAAAAAACCGGCTGGCTCCTACACACCCTAAATGCTGGTCAGCAGGCCGGGCAGTAAATACCTGCCGATATAGACGGACCCGCAGACGCAGACACCGTAAAATAAAGGTAAAAACACTTAACCAACTTATCCGAAACCGGCGGTGGGTGACTGGACACTTTCCGATATAGATTAGCCCGGCGGAGTGACCAACCGAAAAGAGCGAGAAATAAACACAGTCTGAGAACTGCAGACATGGCCCATTGGGAACATCGATAATCGATCGGCGTGGCAGCCACTATAGATTCCGGGAGAAGTCTGCTGGTCGATTGTGGTCAATGAAAGTTTTACGAGGCCTTCGCCACGAGAATGTCCGGACCTGACCGGTTCCCCCCCAAATGAAATCGAATCTTGTGGACTCTGAAGCAGGGTTTCCAGCACCTTGGCCGATATCGTAATCGCAATCATAATCGCCGATTTATATCTATATATCATCATATATTGCGTAGCGCCGGACCCAGCCAGGTTCCTTTTGAATCATGCGAATCCAATCGATGAAGTCCATATATATGTAGGTTCCAGTTATTGGGGGATCACAAACCATATCGTAGTAGGACGATGACTTCAGCTTCCTTATCGAGCGTCATAACGTCAACCCCTCCGAGTATTTGGATAAGGACAACGAACGGTTAAGTAAATGCCAATGCCCCTTTCTGGGTCTTTAAACAACTATAGTTCTGGGTATTCCCATTTGCCATTGATGAATTTTATATTATTATTTACCTTAAAGGTTGGTTGAAGGGAATCGAAATAATCTCCAAGTTGTTAACAAATAAATACATTTAGAAAGACTGTGTTTGTTGTTAAATTGCTCTTATTGTAAAAATATTTTTGTAGGCAAAAACAAGGCAGAAATCTAGACATTTTCAGTACTAATCCAGCAATTCCTGGATTTCATGTAACAGGAGAACAGAAGCAGCAGAACGTGGATTTAATTTCGTGAAAACGATTATTTTCACTCAAATTACGATATTCCTCATAGCTGCTCGTCAGCTACGGTCTTCGTTTGTTCTCCAGTTAAGGTCTTCGCTCTCGTGCTCTTTGTTCGCCAATTACGGCCTTCGGGGAATTAGAGAACCGAAATGAGTGCAAACCATTATTTTTACTCAAATTCAAGAATTCTACTCATTGCACAGATCAGCTTGTTGACTCTTTCAGATCAACGAATTAAGTAACTCAAAGACCCAATGAAACAGAACAACTGTTGTTGTTGTAAAATGTTTTTATTGTAAAAATATTGTTTTTATTGTTGTAGCAATGAAACGGATTCAATTTGGTCATTTTCAGTACAAATTCATACATTTCTGGGAGTCAAGTAACAGGCGAACAGAATCAGCAGGAGGTGGATTTACATTGGTGCAAATCAATATTTTCACTCAATGTTAATACTTCCACTCATTGTTTTCACTCTTCGCCACAGATCAGCTCATCTGAGCTTTCGGCCTCTGTGTTCGAACGTTGTTCGAAACGGAAAGAGAGAGCATGAGAGCAGCGGTTACCATAACTCATTGACTCAATGGCTCTTCAGGAGCAACGATTAAAACAACTCAAATTACCGTATTGCTCAGAGGTGCCATTAGCTTCGGTCTTCGCTCTCAGGCTCTATGCTCGCCAGTTACGATCTTTTGGAAATCAAAGAGCAGAGATGAGTGCAAGGCAAAAGTCACACTCAACGACGATAGCACTCGGATCAGCGCATCAGCTCGCATTCACTCTTTTGATGTTTGTTTCCAAGTTACTCAAAATTGAGAATATAGCAATTTATTCTATAATTTTCAGGGAATTATGAACATGCATGTTTTTGTTGTAAAACTGTGTTGTTGTACAACAGTTTTGTTGTTGCTGTAGCCAAAAACCCAACTTCAATTTGTACATTTTCAGTACAAATTCATTAACTGCTGGGAGCCAAGTACCAGGCGAACAGAATCAGCAGAAGGTGGATTTATGTTAGTGCAAACGAATTTTTCACTCAAACTACGATATTTTTCTGGGCTGCACAGCTCAGATACGGTATTCGCAAGTAATGGGTTGCACTCATCTTTACTCTTTAACTTGCGTAAGACCGTAACTGGCGAACACAGAGCAGGAGAGCGAAGGTCAGCACTCGCAGCGGAATCATAATTAAGAGAATAAATAACGTGCTCTTAACTTTGCTGCTTAATTCCCCGAAGATCGTAACTAACGAACAAAGAGAAGGAGAGCGAAGATGAGCTGATACGTAGCTCTGAGAGATATCGTTAATTTAGTAAAAATAATATCGTATTTTCAGTGAAAATAATATCGTATTTTGAGTGGAAATAATATCGTAATTTGAGTGAAAATATTCGTTTGCACTAACGTAAATCCACCTCCTGCTGATTCTGTTCGCCTGGTACTTGACTCCCAGAAATGTATAAATTTGTACTAACCTATAATTTATAAAAAAAATTTAAACCTCATAACTCGGCTAAAAATGCATGAAATTCTGAGTTGTTCTGAGTTGCCTTTTCTAAGCCTAACAAAACTGCATACTCAGTTTTGCTAAAATACTTACCTATAATTTATAAAAAATTTAATCAAAAATTGACGGAAAACCTCATAACTCGGCCAAAAATTCATGTACCTGTTACCTGTTACCTGTTACCTGTAATTTTTAAATAATTTTTTAAACAAAAATGAGCAAGAAACTCATTTTTAAAGGTTAATAATTCAGCCAAAAATTTTTAAAATTCATTTCGGAAAGCGGTTCCACAACAACCAACTTTACAACAACAATAAATTGACAAAAACAATGTTTTTTTTTAATTTTTTACGAAAAAAAAAAAGAAAAACAGGACAGCTGTGTACAATCTACTCGGCTGCCGGCGCAGCTTCGGCTGGGGCTTCGGCAGGCGCTGGCGCTGGAGCTGGTGCTGGGGCCGGGGCCGGGGCCGGGGCCTCGGCTGGAGCTGGTGGCGCTACTTCTGGCGCTGCTTCTGGGGCACCTGCTTCGGCCGCCACTTCCGGCTGCTTGTGGAGCTGCTGTTTCTGGTGCTTCTCCCTCGGCGGCTGAAAAAGCAACCAAACCCAGAATTCCAATATTCCCAAGACTCAAACACAACTGATTTACTTTTCAATAATGTTTTATTTTTTAATGTACTTGCATTATACTTAGATAATAACTAGATTTGTAAATTATTCTCACTTGAATGCGTCTATAAATTAAACCTTATTCGTAACTCTGTCTCGCGGCATTACTAGATAAGAAAAAAAAAAGTATATAGAAGTACCACACACACGAAGGACGAAAACTCTCTCTGGGGGGTCCACTAAGATTATTTGCTACTCTTGCAGCTGCTAGTTCTTTCTTGCTTTATCTTTATCGCTATGTCAGTTAATCATTATCAGTTAATCAGTTTATCAACAATTGTACAAGTGACAAGGCTACAATGAAATCGAGAGAATTAAATTAAATTAGATGTAATTTTAAGGTTGACTTTGAACTAGAATAAGGATAATATTTGTTTACATAATTAACCAATAATAAGTAGGGTTCCATAAACTAAATGGTAAATATTTTTATTTGCTTTTTTTTACTTTTTTATAACTTTTGTAACTTCGTCTCTTATTTCAAGTCTCGAAGGGGCGCATAGCTAAGAAGACATTAAAAGAATTTGCACTACAGTGTGGAAGGCAGCGGGAGGAGACCCTCCGAAAGGTTTGAATCACTTTTAAAAATTTACCAAATTAATGTCAATTAATTACAAAAGAAAAAAAAAACACTTGTTGCAATAATAATAATAATAATAGTGATAAAAAATAAAATAAAAATAAAAATAAAAATAAAAATAAAAATAATAATAATGATAATGACAATAATTAAGGTAAATAATAACACACGCCAAGTCTTTCAATCTGACAAATATATATAAAGTATATATAGTATTTAGATATCGATATATATGTGTGGATATATACAGATACATTTGCATAATCATCACTTGTACGTTTTTATTAACTAAATTATGCTTTATTTTCGACATGACAATGACGACAATGAGAACAATGACGACAACAACGACGAATTTATATCCAGCATATGTGGTTTCTCTCCTTGCTGCTGGATATCCTTTACATTCTACTTTCAATGCAGAATTAATTTTATTCTCTTCAACAAAATAAATATGTTTAACATGATTCCTTGTCGTATGCTGTGTATGCCGTGTGTGGTTGGTGTGTGTGTGCGGGGTTAGTGTGTTATTGATTATAGAGTGCTTTCTTTAGACCCAGAATTGGTAGCTCTGTAAGCGAGTGATTGCCTTACATTTAAATAGTTTACTCGATTCCTTGTTTCATTGCTTCAGTGATTAAAGATTTAAGGGTTTTGGGTTTAGGTTTTAAGTGACTTTTAAAAGAGTTTTCGAAAGCAAGGCATTTTAGAGGTGTTCTTCACTCCTTTTAACAGAGCTTCGTTTCTTTTTGCTCTTTACTATTATTATTTTTGCTTGCTATGGTTTATATTTACAATGGAGTTCTTAGGGGGTTTTTCAAACAGCTTTAAATTGTTATATTCCCAGGGTTCTCTAATTGTTCTTTCTTGACTAACAATGGCACACACGCATATACAAATTATATATTAACTTGCTTGTATTTTTGTATTTTTTCAGTTAAGTTTAGTTTAGGCATTCTGTGGCTTAGTGCGGCTGCTTCGTGTTTGCTTCTTTAGGGTACTGATGTGTTTGGTGTTTTGGTTTTGATGAGCTGCCTTCCCTTTCCTCTCTGCTTTCTGCTTTCTATTCGGACATATATATTCTTGTACTTGTCACGGTTTGAGTGCTTTCACTATGAATACGAATTTAAAAACAAAGAATTTCTTGCAAGGGGTATTTAAACGATACGTTTTTTAGACACTATCCTCATCAATTTGCGTCGATATACAATTTAAATGTATTTATATATAAAATGTATCTATAAAAAACCTCCTATAATATATATTTACAACCAAAATATCTTTAAAATTAAAGTAAACTGTTGGTTTTTTTTTTAGCTTTCCTATTTTATCTTGGCGTTTTCTTTACTATTTGTCAGCTTTTTTTGTTTTTTCTTTTTTGCTTCAACATTTGCCAAAAACAGATAATTGCCTTTGTTTTGCGCATTTTCTTTTGTTCTAATTTTTTTTTGCGTTTTTGTTAATTTTTTTCCTTGCTTGATATTGGTATGCTTTTTAGTCTAGTTTGTTTTTGTGTGTATTTCGTTTTTACTTGTTAAATTTATAAAAACTATTTACACTAGAGGTATTTATATGTATGTAATCTATGTACTTATAAACTGAGTATGGTAATATCTTAAGCGGTTCTCAATTTGCAGGCTTGCAGGCAGCTACCCTCACAGCTCAACTAGATCCGATCCGAACCGATCCCCTAGGGACGCCTCACCTAACCGAACTCCCACTCCTAGCTTACCTCCAATCCTGGGCCTAACACTTCACTCTGCCTGTGCCATGTTGTGTCTGTGTGTGTGTTTGGGATTAGTTGTTGGCTTGTTAGGTGTGCTGATCTTATACATATATATATGCGTGTGTGTGTGTGTGTTATATGATGTTATATATGATTATATAGGGGATGGGGATGCACTCTCTCTAGGCTCAGTCGCTTCCTACACAACTTAACGACACAATTTGGTAACTGGGATTCGCTTGCAAGCTATATATGCAAATATATGCTATTGTCTCAAGCTTTTGTATCCTCCAAGTTGCATGATTCCCTCTTCATGTTGTTTTTCTTGTTGTTGTAGTGTTTGAAGCATTCAGTTGTTGTTGTAATGTAGATTTTTGTTACTTAGCTTGCTTGGTTTGTTAGTCACGCATCTCCACCCACTTCGCGAGATTTCTGGCGACCAGTTCCTTATTGATAAAAATTACATTCTGTAAAAACAAGAAAATTTAATTAATAAAAGTTTATTTTTAGCAACGAAAAAAAGGAAGCTCACTCCAGGAAGCAAGGTTATTTTCAACAAAAAGTTTGCTTTAAAAAGCTAAAATTTGTATACATTTAACAAATAAATACAATAAGTTGACTAGTTTAAAAAATTTAAAAAATTGCATTAATTTTTTAGGACCCAAGATGCTTTTTTAATTTTACTCAAAATACAAAAAAATATACTACGGGTTAGTTTTCAACTTTTACTACCTATCCTGCTCTATTTCTCGCCCATTGCCATATGCCATCTCTCTCGAATCGATGTGGCTGTTGCTTGGCGATAAACATACATACATATATAAACAAAAATATCTGGACCATATCATATCGAAAATATAGAAAATTTATACGTAGCAAACACAATATCGATTGATTGCACCACTTTGTATATTCAAATATCGTTTGATATATCTACCCAGTATCAATATATCAGTTCTTTTTCCTGCCATATACTCACATTTGGGCCTAGGGATGCAAATAAATAGATTTCTGGTATGTTGTGACTATTGTAGCCGGCGACTTGTGCTTGCAAGACAATGCCTTTGGTAAGTTTGCTGAGGATCTCGGCCGCCTCTTGGGACCAGGCCGCATCTGTAGACAAAAGAATATATGTATATAAAACTTGATGGATATTAACTAGAAATCAAAACGAAAATCATACTCACCGATGGGCTCAATATTGGACAGGATGCACTCGGTGGCCTGGAAGGGCACACTCATAAAATCCGTGCGAATTTGACGCAGCGATGTGAAGCTCACGTTCATGTAGCCACCAAAGTCAAGGAACCTAACCAGACAGCGCTCCTCATCCTCCGCATCGGTGTCAACAATCTGGACACGATACCACACCCCATTGATGGCGATCACGCAGACAGCACTGATCTCGAGGCTGGGCAACTGTGGTGCCTCCATGGTGGAGTAGCTATCGTATAGCTGCTTCTGCAGCATCGGCAGCGAGGGATGCGAGGGATGCAGCGGATGCTGGACAAATATATGCGAGCCCGAGAGCACGGCACTCACCACCACATCATTGTTGATGCCCTCGATTAGTTTCAGTTGGAGGTTGTAGAGGCTTTCCGTGGAAAGAGGAACTATGGTCTGCGGCAGCGCAAAGTGAATGCGTTGCATGGTAAAGTTGGGATACCGCTTGGCCGGCAAACGTTGACGGATCATGGCCAAGGCGGCATCTATTTCGCTCTCCGTGCCCTCGATAGTGCAGATGCGCACCTTGCTCGAGTACGGATTCTTGCTGAGCGCCACACTGGCCAAAGTCTTGGCCTTGATCTGGTTAATGAACGCCCGCTTCCGTCCGTACAGCTGGCCAATTAGACTGATGGGGAAGAGGAACTCGTAGGTGGTCTTGGCCCGCGTCGCCTCCGAGCGGGGGAGGCTGGAACCCGTGCCCGAATCGCCTGACTGGACGCTGCAGATGCTCAGCGAGGGACTGGCCGCATCCACGTTGCGTTTCTTATTGCCATTGCTGTCCACTGTCTGCTCCGTCTGCTCTTTGGCAGCCTCTTTGGAATCCACCTTGGGCTCACAGTTATTGTTCTGCTCGCACTCCTTGGTATAGTTTGTCTCGAGGAATGAGTTCTCCGGCGATATCTTGGGTGTGCGCGTGGCCTTAATCACCACCGGTTCCACGGTCTTTTGGCTAGTCTTTCGGTTGTAAAACGAGGTTTTCACCGAACCCGGCAAATCCACAGGCGACGACAGATTCTCAAAGGCCTCGTCAATAGAGCAGAGTATCTTGTGCTCCGCATCCTGAATCTTTGACTTGAGCATCTCGGAATCAATAGAGGTCGAGCTGCGTCCATTGCTCTGGATCTTTATGGGAGCCGACTTGCCATACAGCATCGTGTTGGGACTATCGCTTCCGCTGGCACTGCCGCTGCCGATACTTCCATTACCGTTTCCATTTCCATTTCCGTTTCCGTTGGCTATGGTTCCATTGATGTTCATCGACTTGCTGGCCACTGGCTGTGGCTGCTTGCCATTCTGCAGGACACCGTTGACCTTGCGCTGCTCCACCGCTGCCGCATCCTTCACGGTAGACGTGTCCTCGTCATCGGGTTTGTCTAAACGATTTTTATTTCTACGACGAAACCAAAAGACGCCGAGTATAAATGCTACACCGGGCAGTGACAGGTAGAGTAGAGGACGACCGGATACCATTTTCGCTGAATATTGAAGAATCTGAAATAAGATGCGGTTTAGAATGTTAAATATATATAAATATATAAATTTGAAATGCATTTCAATACATTTTAATAGTTGATTTGTTAAATATAATTTCATTGAGATTGAGATTGAAACGCGAATCTTATCACGACAACAATTTACAGCCGCTCTACAAAGCGCGTTTACAATTATTTACAATTATTATTAAACAAAAAAGCTTGTCATGACAAGTGATAAGGGAAAAAGTAATGTTATTGTTTTTGGTTTATATAATTGAAGTTTGAATAGGAATTTGCGACAAAATACTTTGAATCTATAATAATAATATAAAAAGAAAAGGTTTCCATTGTTTTTATTTTTGGGAATCACGAGACGCACCGCGTGCCAGTGTGACATTCTCATATGTGTGTGTTTGCTTTTGTCGTTTTTCTTGTATTTTTCCTTTTCGATCTGAACTTTTGCGTATTAATAGTAACAAATAAAACGAAAGAAAAAAAAAACAATACACGTAAATATAGACAACAAAAATGTCGAGAGCAAATAAGGTGCAAAGAAGAGCGCGGAGGAGCCAAAGCAAAGCGGATTTTGAATGCCACGCGGAAGGGAAAAGGCACAGAAAGAAAGAGAATGAAGGAGAGGGACGAGCGCGATCGCCAAGAGCGACTGCGCAAGAACAACAACACGCTGGCAAGAAAGCGAAACAGAGCGAGTGGGAGAGAGAGCAAGCATAATAGTGCGAGAGTGCAAGAACAAACCGTTACGTTTACGGCAACGGCAAATGTTACGAAATCATTACAAAACAAAACTAAAAGTTATGAAAACACTTAGCAGCCAGCAATTTGTCACCTTTTTGGCCGTCGATCTGATCAATAGGTCTATATATCCGATATCACTAATGCAGTGTTCTGGTTCAAACTAGTTCGTTATTATTGTGAATAATTCGTTTAAATATTCGTCGTTTATGGCATTAGTTCGTAGGGCTTTATTCTTTGGAGTTTTTATGTCGTGTCCACTTTTGTTTTGTATTTCTTTTATTTTTATATTTTTCTTCTTTTTGTTTTAGTTTTTGGGAATTCAGTTTTTGAAATGCCGGCGAATTAGTTCGAGAGATTTAAGATATCGACTGCTCGATATACGAAGGGAAACTACTTTGCCCACCATCTAATTGCCATTTCTTTGGGCTCTTCGCAGCCCGCTTCGCTTCTCCTTTCTCCGCTCAACGCTCTCCCTCCTTCTCCTTCTTCTCATTTCGTTCACTCCATCGCCTGCCCCAGCTCCCGCCCCCCCCGGCGCACAAAAGAGAAGCTGTCGACGGATGCGTGGTCGCAAAAGTTTTTTTTAGCACCTCTACACCCACACAAACGCATATCTTTTACCGTTAAGTGCGGAACGCAGTGGAAAGATATCCGAACTCATTAGAACAAAAGAAATCCATCCCAATAAAATTGGAAAGGCGCTGCACATTTAAATTTTGTCAACATCTGTACAGTGGGACCAATTACATGCCATAACTTGTAATGGAGCAATGTGTAGTATTTTAAATATTTATAATCTCACGTATAAATTAATTTAAAAAATATGAATAATAAATATGTATACTACTTTTATATTAAAATCGATCACATGGTAAACTTCTATAATTTACACTCCACATTACCAATTTTTACGTTAACAGATTTCTAACCACTTTTGTGCACACCCTTGCCCACTGTAGGCAATGGCAATTCCCCCTTTCCCCCCCCCCCCCCCCCCCCCCCCCCACTCATTGATTTCGTCACTTTGTTAGCGGCCCAAAGGTCCTCGGCCACACTGTGGACAACCTGATAAGAGCAATCGCCAATCACGCCGAACTGAAAGCGCCAAACAACAAATAGCGAGATTGAGGCATATAAAGGGCTCCGTGGAAGGGCACTCGGCCAGACAGACTGCTTAGCTGCGGCATTTCCTAATCGTGAAACCGGGTGACGGGAATTTTTTATTTTCAACTTCTTCGTTTGGCTGTAAGCTTGTTTACACATGCATATTAATGGATGTGTGCGTGTGCGCTGGCATGCAAACAAACATGTTTCGGCATGTTTACTGCCGACTTTGAACTTGCGTATTGTTGTTGTTGCGCGGAGCTTGAGGCCCAAACCTCGGAACTCGAATTTTGAATTCCCTTCAAGCTTCCAAAGTTAGAGAGAGAAAGAAAACGAGCAAGAGAGCCAAGAAGAGATTAGTATTAATACGCACATACACACACACACACACACACACGATCGCGCATTCAAACAACAATAACCAGGTGCAACAACATTGCCAGCTAGCCGAAAAGTCCACATTGTTATAATCTTGGCAACGTGGTTTCCGATCATATGGTCGCCAAAAATGGGCGGGGATTGTATAATCGGTGGATATAGGATGTAGCATATGCACGGATATGTATAGACTTTGGCATATTCAGTGGGAGTGGCGGTGGCAACCTGCGTTTTACTCTCCTTTTTGTGCTCTACCTCCTTTTTGATTGATAACACGGCCGAAATTTAACGGTGAAAGCGGCAATAACATTTCGTTTTCCTGTGTGTGAGTCGCACACACACGCAGAATGAGAGGGAGAGAGAGACAGGCCTAGCATGCTTATGCATATTGTGAGGGAACAGTGAGCTCTCTTTAAAACTAAAAGAATTATTAAAAGAATGGCTTTTTGACAATCCTATAGAATTCCCAGAGTGCTGAAGATGTATGGTCCCAGTGCCAGAATTTATTTGCCCCAATTATTGCAGAATTATGAGTGAAACAGATAATTAAAATAGACAAATGCTACACTCGCCTCTGCGAGCAGCCTCTGTCTTGTCTTAATACATACATACATACATATGTGCGAGTGGCACATTGTGTAATCGTTCATTTTAACTCAAAATTTTCCACTTTGCCACCCACTGTCATTTTGCCGGAACAACAACAACAAAAGCGGGAAGCGGAGGATGCACTCAAACAAAAAGGGGGAAAAAGAGAGAGGAGGAATGCAAACGCAATGCGGAGTAACGGGAAGCAACTGTGGAGTGAATCCGGAAAATACCCAGCGCAGAACGAACCAACGAACACATGACACCATTTTTGACTCGATTCGATTCGTTCTGTTTTGGCAAGCACACACACACACACAGCTGAATGCTTTGTGCGCCTTTGTACTAGGTTATGTTCCGCGTGCTCCAATCTCTTACCTCTTGCAACCGCTTGGGTAACTTATTTTGCCGACTGTTTTCGCTTTGCGCCGCACTTGCGTGTTTGGTAAGTATTTGCTAGATGTTTTCACTGGTTTTTCAACGACCGAAACGGATCAAGAGTCTGCACGAATATTAAACACGTGTCGACGTCCACCTTTTACATATCATAATAACTTGGCCGGCGTATGCAGTGTTGCCATCCCTTCGCGATGCTCGCTATTGGGGATGCCGCCTGTCAGCAACGTTTCGATTCGCGGTCTCCAAATTGTTCAGTAGCACGCGTCACTTTTTTCATGCACAAGACGTTTTTAAATTACGCTCGAATTGTTTGTACAAACTCGAAAAACGTGTGTTTAGTTTGGCAATCGAATTGAATGGCAACACATGTCAGGGAGAGTTGCTGTGGTCGGTTTCGATAGGTGCGATAGGTTATCGCTAGCAACTCTAAAATGGCAACTGGTGGTGGGGCGTTGCCAATGCTATGGAGAACAGTGTTGGTAAATTCGCAAAACTAATCGATATGTATCCAGATTTCTCATACATACTTGCATTGCCATTTTAATTGAGGCGTAGATAAAACAATAACGAATGTGCTTGAATTTGAATTAAAAAATTGATTCAATGCACCTTGCGGTGTGCTGAAATTAATTTCATTTCAGTTTATCGGCGGCGTCTGGCAGCGCTGGCAGGTGTATTTTTATAATTGTATTAAATTTTTTTTTTGTTTTTGCTGAACAATGGCCATTTCATGAACAAAAATCAATTTGTAATTGTATATCTTTGCCATTTATATAATTGTAGTGTTAAACTATCGCTATGGTCTGCGATTAATCGATAGATATCCGGCCAAAGTATCATCGATGGTTTTTGACAGCTCCCTGCTGCAGCCACATTAATTTGTCTTTCTTTTACTTTTAACGTTTCCGGTGAGTGGCATGTGCTTGGCGAAATCTCCCGAAAAATTCGCTTCAGTAATCTAAATTGAGATATTCAATTCGATTTGGATTGTTAAACTTGCAACCGGGGTGTTTGTGCTTCTTTTGGCCACAATAAAAGCACAAAAGCGAACCGGACAGTGTACCAATTGTGCGTTTATTTATTTTGATTTTTTTTTTTTGTTCTGTATCCGCAGTAACAATGGCAGTCCGCTACGAGCTGTGCATTGGTCTGAACAAGGGCCACAAGACCACCAAGGTTAAGAATGTTAAGTACACGGGTGACAAGAAGGTGAAGGGTCTGCGCGGATCCCGTTTGAAGAACGTGAGTACCAAGGGGACGTCGTCGCCGGCATTTGTTTACATGTCTTTTTTTTTCGCAACGCAGATCCAAACCCGCCACACCAAGTTCATGAGGGATCTGGTGCGCGAGGTGGTGGGCCATGCCCCCTACGAGAAGCGCACCATGGAGTTGCTGAAGGTGTCCAAGGACAAGCGCGCCCTCAAGTTCCTGAAGCGCCGCCTGGGCACACACATCCGTGCCAAGAGGAAGCGTGAGGAGCTGTCCAACATCCTCACCCAGCTGAGGAAGGCCCAGACCCACGCCAAGTAAGCAGACAGCGTCGCTGCACGGAGAAGGAGGAGGAACTCTACGGATTGCGCCGACACTGCTGCTACTCCTGTGTGTTTCTTCCTTTTTTTTTTCGTTTGCGGTGTGAAACTGAACATACAAAACTTATGTCGTCGTTACTTGGGAGCGAGTCTCAGCATCCCACAATTAAAACCTAAAAACACATTTAAAAACCGTACAAACCACGCTTGTGTTTATATTTTTTTCAAGTGTCGAGGAGGCTAACCTCACAAATGGCCAAAAATGCAAAAAACAAGAAGAAACTGTGAATGTAGCAATGCACTGGCAGAAAGCAAACTAGGAAGGACTTTATAAGCCAAGATTTAACCCTTTTACTTAAAAGGAAATGTTTAGTAGAGGGAGAGACAACCTAACTGGAGTAATCTAATGACTAAATTATTTGAGAATGATTGAAAAATGTTTTACTTGCTTCAGATTTATCAGAAAGTAATATCTGCCTAGGAGTGTTATTTTTATTCAAATTTAACAAGTAACTCAATTTAAAAATGTACCTTGGGGTTGATAACTTGCTTTTCTATGGAATTTTAAAGTAATGTCTGAAATTGAGATAAATCCTGACCTCAAGCGTTTGGCAATTGAGATGTAGGTTTAACTAACTATTCCCAAATATATATTTAAAGAAGTATCAAAATATGATTCTGTATAAAAATTTGCTTGATATTTTGTGTATTGGACTTTTTGCTGTCGATTCTTACTACTTTCTACATTCAAAGCTTAAACACGACTTAAAAATGCACTAATTTCAATACGGAAAACAGTTTTTAGTTATATTTCAAAAGGTTAACTAATTTGCATGCTACATTTAATTTAAATAATTATTATCCATAATTTTATATGCTAATTTTTGGAAAACGTAAAACCTAAAAATATCATAACTCGGTCAAAAATCCAATAATTTCAATTCGGAAAGCTGCTCTGAGTTAGTTTTTATGATGTTTATAAATCTGCATACTTTATTTAGAATTTTAAAAAATTCAAAATTTTGTTGATTTTTTTAAATTTTAACGATGTAACCCCTTATCAAATTTTTGAAAAAAAAAAAAAATGGCTAAAAATTTGTTTTCCTTCGGATATGTCTAGAACGAATTGCCTGTTGATGCTGATCAAGAATATATATGGTTTATGGGGTCGGAAATGACTCCCTTCAGTGCATTACTAGCTCGTGACTAAAATTATAATACCATGACAGGGATATTAGATTTTAAATATTTATTCATCATTTTCTTTAATATTTTTTGGGAAAAGTAAAACTTAAAAATGTATTAAAATTAAATCGGCCAAAAAGGATTTAATTGCAATTCGGTAATCTGCATTGAGTTAGTTTATATAGGGTTAATAAGTCTGCATTTTTTATTTACATTTCTTAAAAATTAACATTTCTGTCAAATTTTAATAATTATAATTTTAAATTTAAATTAAATTAAAATTGAATTATTAATATTTATTTTTCTAGCTAGATTGACTCTGCTGTTGATTCCGATCCAGAATATATATGATTTATAAGGTCGGAAATGGTTCCTATAATGCGTTGCAAACTTCCGACTAAAAAATGCTGGCTTTCGGTTGGTTTCTTTAAACTTATATTAAAAACTAAAGTTGCTACTAGAAATTGTCAGGTTGCCTATAAACTAAATGTCAACGGAGATATGGGGAACACTCAAGAAGGGCGACATGCGGGGATATGCTTATCGTAAAATGTTACTTTACTTTATAATTTAATTTACTTTATGCCTAGCGAGCTAATGCTGGTTTGGGTGTCCAGGGTGTAGGGCACGAGTCCAGGGTAGGGCACGAGATCGATCAAAAGTGCTGTTGCTTGGCCACCATAATCACAGCTTCTCGGGCTCCGCGAGGCTTGGCAGCGAGATGACCACCTCGCCCATCAGCTGCGCCTCATTGGCATCATTTGAGACGATGATCCGCTCAAATTCCATGTTCGTGGGATCCACGATCTCAAAGCAGGAGCCAGTGCTGGGCTTGAGATCGATTTCCAGCGAGCGATTAACCTGCGGCGACAGGATCTGTTGGGTGACCTCCAGGCTCTCAATGCGCGTCGTCTCCAAGCGATAGAAACCGTTCTCGTCCACGCGGTACGTGAATCGCTTGTGGCCCGATGGCAGCCGGAAGCCGTGCTTCTTGATCAGGTGAGCGGAGAGGGATCTGCCGCTCTTGAAAAAGCGCTCGCAGCAGTGGCAGGCATACAGTATGGGATTGTTGCCATGGACCTCCAGAAAGTGCTAGGGAAAGCAAGGAAAATTAAAATTAAAGTAAATATAAATTAAATCGAGGAATCATCATCGCCGCTTACCCTTCGCATCTGCGTGTAGGTGCGCACGGAGTAGTGGCAGTCTGGGTGCTCGCACTGATGCACCGACTTTGAGTGTACTATTTGGATGTGCTTGGCCAGGTCGGATTCGCGGACGCAGCGTGTGTCGCATTCGCTGCACTTGAGCGGCTTGTCCTTGAGGTGACGGTAGCGTATGTGGGTGGTGAGGGAGCTGGAGGAGCTGCAGGTCATGTCGCACATGGTGCACTTGTAGCAGTTGACATGGCGGACCACATGGCTCTTCAGCAGCTTCTTTGTGGCAAAGAACTTAAAGCACTGAGCGCACTGAAAGCTGTTGGCTATAAACAGATTTATTTGCAAAGATTAATAACAGATATTTAAGGTAGAATCTCCTGAAACACTTACTATTGTTCTCT
Organism: Drosophila kikkawai; assembly: GCF_030179895.1. NCBI lineage: Eukaryota > Metazoa > Arthropoda > Insecta > Diptera > Drosophilidae > Drosophila > Drosophila kikkawai. The sequence goes on along the minus strand of NC_091733.1, from coordinate 13,016,495 downwards.
GGCTGCCGGCGCAGGTGATCAAAGAGCGTGGTCTTGGTCCGGAAGAGCTCACCGCAGTGGTAGCAGGCCACCTGCTTCTTGTTTGAATGCGTGCTTATGTGCTCGATGAGGCGATACTTGTTGCCCATTTGCTTGTGGCACAGACTCCAGTTGCACTGCGTCTTGGGCCGCTCGTCGTCCGGCGTCTTCTGTATATCATACTCGAATAGCGCATGCTTCACAATGTGATCCTGGAACTCCACAATCGAGACGAACTCACGCTCGCAGTCCGTCCAACCGCAAAGGAAGTTCTGGCCGAGATGGGGCAATTTGTAGCGGGCGGGAGCCGTGCAGGCTGGTATCTCTGGATGCAGGTCACACTCCAGCTGACCCTGGAGCAGCAGGTGTAGGTAGTAGCCATGGTAGTACGAGTGACGTTCAAATTCCACCCGGCAGCTGCAACGAAAATCACAGTCGGTCCATCGGCAGCAGTGCTCCTCCGCCTCGGCCTCGGCCGCCTCGCGGGCATACTCCTCTAGGTGCTGGCCAATGTGGGTGTTCATGTTCCATTCACCCTCGCAAATATCCTGGCAACCGCTCCACCCACAAACTAGGAGCAGCTCCGCGGGCTTTTTCCGCTTGCCATTCGGGGCCAGTGGATGCGGCTGCGGGGGCTGGGCTGTCAACATGCTTAGCTGGGCGATGGCGTCGCCTTGAGGATCAGGATTAGAAGGAATTTCGGGCGGTTTCTCGAGAAAAGCAATGGTTGTTTGGTGGGAGCCCAAACTAGCGATGGCACTTGCGCCGGAGGCTTCGATAGCGCAACCAGACGCGTACGATAGTTATCGCAGACGATGGCGATAGTTGGAGACTTCGCAAGTCCTTTTTGTGGGATTCCATTTATTATTTATTAAAGTTCGATACTGTTAAGGGATATAACTACATAAAAAAACTATACTATGTAAGTATGAAAATATATATAATGTGGTTTTAATTTGTACTATTTTTTAGGGAATATATGCACATATGCTTCTGTTAAATCCTTTAATGAATAAATATATATAATATCTATTTTATGGTGATTTTTAAAATAATTAGCTAAACTTTTTAAGTGAAAAACCAATTTAGAAATATCATAACTCGACCAAAAATTGATTAATTTTAATTTAGAAAGTAGTTTTGAGTTAGTTTTGATAGGGTCAATAAATCTCATACTTCATTTAATTTAAATATTTATCCAAAATTTTATATAATAATATTTATGATAATTTCAGGACAAAGTAAAATTTAAAAATATCCTAACTCGGCCAAAAATGCATCTCCTGGTCAAGTTCCGCATCGCGGAGTATGTTGGGCGGACGGCCGCGTGAGGTATACCTGGCCGGCTGCCTGCTAGTGCTGTGGCGGCGCGTACGCTTCTCGATCTCCTCCGGGGATTCGAAATCCAACAGCTTCGATGACTTTTTGCGGACGCGTCCGCTGCGCGAGACGCCAGTGACCTGGAAGTCTAATTTGGAACGGATTAGGAGGAGCCTTCATCTGGTGTTTGTTATGGGCACTTACCTCTGGCCACCAAATTCGAGGTGGGCGATTCCATGTTGGGAGCCCGATATATATAATATCTATTTTATGGTGATTTTTAAATAATTAGCTAAACTTTTTAAGTGAAAAACCAATTTAGAAATATCATAACTCGACCAAAAATTGATTAATTTTAATTTAGAAAGTAGTTTTGAGTTAGTTTTGATAGGGTCAATAAATCTGCATACTTCATTTAATTTAAATATTTATCCAAAATTTTATATAATAATATTTATGATAATTTCAGGACAAAGTAAAATTTAAAAATATCCTAACTCGGCCAAAAATGCATTAATTTCAATTCGAAAAACTGTTCTGAGTTAGTTTTTATCATGCTAAGACGTCTGCATACTGGATTTAAAATTTTTTAAAATTCAATTTTTTTTGTGCATTTTTGTCAATTTTAATGATAAAATTTGGAAAAAATTGGTAAAGTTTTGTTTTTCTCCGGACATGTCTAGAAAGAATCGCCTGTTGATGCTGATCAAGAATATATATGGTTTATGGGGTCGAAAATGATTCCTTCAGTGCTTTGCAAGCTTCTGACTACAAATTTAATACCCTGCAAAGGTAAAATAAAATTAGAAAATAATAAAAAATTCCATTATTAAATAATTTTTTTCTAAAAATATTTAAATAAATTGTTTATTATTTATCAGATAATTAGAAACTTTCTTAATATAAAAAAAATATTACAGATTGCACCGGTACAAAAATTAATAAATAAATAAGGCAAATTTGATCTATTATATTATTTAAAACTGATAAAATATTTTCCCACAGAAAATGTACAAGCAAATGTCAAAATATTCCTCATATTGTAAAATATTTTTTTTATAATTACCCCCTGAAATGAAAAACAGCCTTTCCTTTAGAAAGAGAAACACTCGGCAGAGGAGCTCTTATGCAGTTCGGTTTACTTATTCAAGGTCGAGATACGAATAGCTTAGAAACTAGGGATACTTAGTGGGGGATGGGTGTAGGAGGGGTTGAACTTATAGCTAGCTTTCCCTCGGAAGCACAGCTGCCTGGAGGGGAAGAGCCCGTTCCATTCCCTCACAGTCCCGGCATCACGTAGGCTATGTTGTCCAGAGTGTTGGCAAGATTACGCGACAGCTGCGCCTTGTTCTCCAGCCCCGGGATCTGGGTGGTCATGCAGAGGAGCGGCCCCATCGAGCAGAGCAGGCTGTCCAGCAGGACTGAGAGGCTGCCCGAGAGGGCCACATGGCCGTTGTGCTTCTTCAGACGCTCCCCAATCACGGTGAGGCTCTCGCCGAGCAGCTTCAGGTGAGCCGCCGCATCGATTGCCTCGATGCTGGTGGGCTGCGGCGGGGCCTCCAGCTGCTGCGCTGCAGTCTTACTGCTGCTGCTGCCGCCCGCATCCGTTTCCAACTGAGCAGTACCGTTTCCCCGGCCGCTCCGTGTGCTAATGCTGCGCCTCTGCGTGGTAGATGCCGTTGCGGCCGCCGCCGCCGCTGCAGCGGATTCCAGCGAGGATTGGTGACGATCGGCGGCCAATTTTCGGGTGCGACTCGTCGTGGCCCGATTCTGGAAGATAGTCTCGTTGTGGATCGGCTCTTGGGCCGTGCTCCCATTGCTGGTGGGCTGCTGATGGGCGGGCGCCGTGCTGCTGCTATTCGGGCCGGTTCGCTCACGCGACCTGGCCCTGGTCGCCTGCACCTTGGCCTTGCGCCGCCAATTGTTCTTCTCCCTGTTCGATACGTTCGCCCACAGCTCGCTGAGGCGTCTGGTGGCGCTGGCAAAGTCTAAGCAAAAAGAGAGAGTAAGAGGATGCATTGAAAATTCTTTTTTGGTATTGCCTTACCCATATCTTGGAGGTCTCGCTTGCGCACATCCCTGGCCCACAGGCTGTAGGCTGTGTAGCGCTGTTTGCCTTTGTCCTTGCGTTGCACCTTGGCGGTGACCACCTTGCGCTTGTTGTTGGCCTTCTCGCGCATGTACAGGCTCTGGCGAACGGGGGACTCATTGTTGGTGGCCTCCGCCTGAACACCGTCCACCAGATCCTGCACTAGATTGTCCAGCTCGTCGTCGGAGTTGAGAATGACGGCGGCGGCAGCGGCAGCGGTGGGAGCCGGTCCCGGAGCCAGCGTACTTTCGTTCTCAGAGACGTTGTGGTCAAAGAGAAGCATCTCCTGGTCAAGTTCCGCATCGCGGAGTATGTTGGGCGGACGGCCGCGTGAGGTATACCTGGCCGGCTGCCTGCTAGTGCTGTGGCGGCGCGTACGCTTCTCGATCTCCTCCGGGGATTCGAAATCCAACAGCTTCGATGACTTTTTGCGGACGCGTCCGCTGCGCGAGACGCCAGTGACCTGGAAGTCTAATTTGGAACGGATTAGGAGGAGCCTTCATCTGGTGTTTGTTATGGGCACTTACCTCTGGCCACCAAATTCGAGGTGGGCGATTCCATGTTGGGAGCCCGATCTCCGATCTCTTCCCGCGAATGGAAGTATTTTGGATTTTGCAATTTGTTTTGTAGACGACGCAATAATGTGGCCAGAGCGTTGTGAGCGTTGTGAGTGATGTGAGTATCAATAACGATGGACGTGCGATAGTTACATGAATTAAATTTATAAAAGTTAAGGTATTTGCAATTATTCTTGATATTAAAATATAATTTTGTACATATATATGTTACATTTTATCCAAATTGAAAAACTATATCATACAGCTGTCATGGGAGAGATCTAAGATCTACTGGAAGAAATATTTTTATTAAATTTAAATGGTAGATTGTAACATAATATTTAAATTTTAAATGTATTTTTTTTTTGTAACTTTTCAAGTAAGTCTTTGTGTAAACCTTATTGATTTTACAAAGATATATCTAATTCTCTTTATATCCCCATTTATCCCTCCTTGCCATCTCTCTCATTTCGTGTTTTCGCTTTGGTATTACAGAAAGGCCCATCGCTGGTCACACTGCTGCGAGTTTGTTTTGCTTTTGGGCGTCGTTTGTTTGTTTGTTTGTGTGTGTGCGTTGAAGCGGCATTTGGTTTATTGATTGCACCTGAGACGACGACCGACCTGCTACTTGCGCTGAGTGCCCCATGGCACGCGACGACGTCGTAAAGGCCGGCCCCCAACCCAAGGACATTGGCCCCCCCATATTTGGCGACCCGTTCGCCGCGTTTTCATTACCAAAACGGCCGCCGCCGGGCTGCGATTTCAAATATATCGAACGACAAAGCATTCGCACGAACTCAATCATTGGGAGCAGTACTACTTGAACGCCTAAAGGATCAAAATATAACTGGATGAGAGGATGCCGCTGCCAGCGAGCGATATAACGAGGAACGGAGGAGGAGGAGGAGGTGGAGCAGGAGGAGGAGCTGCCAGCGAAACGGACAATGTAACCGCCCTTGAACTGCACAGTGGGCGGCGCATGCTGCACTTCAGCGACGGCGTTATGGAGGAGCTATCCTCGGGCAGCGAGGACGAAACGGAGGCGGCGGATGTGACCGATCAAAGCTATGCTGTACAGCTGGATGAGGTGCGTCTTAAGTGATATACTAGCAGCATAGCAGGAGCTTCAATGACTAATAAAAACCTCCTCTCTCTCTCTCCTATAGCGCGAAATGGCTTTCGGACCCCGCCTTCGTTACAAGGCCAGCCGCATGGGCAACCGTTTCCTGGCCGGCATCGATTATGTGGGCGGTGGGCTGGCCTCCCTGCTGGGCATTACCAGCAGCAAGTATGCCAGCGAGCTGGAGAATAACCAGCGTAGGGCCAAGGAGGAGCAGGACCTCGAGGACCTTGACAATTGGCAACCGCGGCAACCTAATAATAACAACAACAACAATCGCAATGAGACTTTAGTTCTCACACGCAGTGAGGCGTCCTTGCCACCCACCAGGCAATAAACAAAGGCCAAGGCTCCCTCTAGGGAGGGTCTTGAAGACGTAGGGGAGAAGGAGAACCCCTCCCTCTTGGTTGTTGTTGGTTAAACCAGCAAATCAAAGCGAGTTCTTGACTTTTCGACACTTTATTCGCTAGCAAATAAGTTACATTTAATAAAAGTAATAATTATATTTAAAAAAAAAATGGTAAGACACACATATACTGTTCGTTTTTTTTTTGTTGTATAAAATATTAGTTTCAAAACGTTTAAGGCCTTGGGGGAAATAGTTAAATTCAAGGAAACTCCCAAGTCTAAAGGCTGCATGTGATCCTTAAGGCTAATGGCACACTGAATACGCTAGGCTACGATTGCAATTTGTTGTTAATTCAGTTTCAGTTTAAGTTTTAGTTTAAGTTTAATTTTAAGTTCACTTGTTACACTCATCGGGGGAGAAGGGGACAGCAAAGCGGTTCTCCAGTTTGCGTATCACAGTATTTGGTTGCTGCGTTTATTTTTTTTGTTTCTTTTTTGTGCAGACAGTACAGAAGCTTTAAGAGACGCAGCTCTTTAGGCATCTTAAACTTTACCAGGTCTTTGCTTTGTGTGTTTCTCCTCCTCTCTTACAAAAAAATACTTTAAATTTTTATATATATATAAATGCTATATATATACGCAAAAGGCGTTATATTCTGGCTAAGAAGTGTATAAAGGCAAGAGCGCATTGTTTGTGGGTTATTTTGGTTACACCAATTAGGAGCTTGACAGGCTTTAAGTACACACAAAATATAGGATATGTTTCTGACATTACAACTAGGGTCAAGTCAAGGAAGGAGGCTCCTTTTCTCTCCTTTCCGGGAGGGTTATATACACAGTACATAGATCTATATATATATAATTATATATTAAGTGGATGCAGGAACAATTGATGTGGAGAGAGCTGCTCCTAGAGCAGCGTCTCATCGCCATAATGCTGCAGGGGGGGATAGTAGTGCTTCTGGGAGGCATAGCTGCTACCCCCCGGTGGATAATACAGGCGATGCGAGGAGGAGGAGTGGTCTCCCTGGTGTCCCTGCTGGTGATGATGCTGCTGATGATGCTGCTGATGATGATGTTGATGATGATGCCTGTGCTGGTGCCTGTGCTGATGATTGCTCCTGCCCAACGAATAGTTGGACATTTGATTCAACGATATGGAGCCCGCTCCCGGTGATGTTTTCAGCTTGTAGGGACTCTGCAGCTGCGGCGCCAAGGGAGCACTGACCATGGATGGCCTCACAGAATGATAGGAGACAACCGTGCTGCTGCATGCCGCATGAGAGCCACGCGAGCTACTCTGAGCATCGGTGCCACCAGACAAAGGTTTCATAATCATCTTGTTATTGCCACCCACCTGACGCTTGTACATCATGGAAATGCTGGGTCCCAGGATCCAGGCAAAGCAGCAAATGCCCAGCATCAGTTCCATAAAAGCGCGCACCAAAAACGGCCACAGCGGAGTGCTGGTCTCGCCCGATCCCAGCCAGACATCGATATTGGCAAACTCATAGATGACGGCCAGCAGGAGCAATGCGCAGGCCAAGCCATACATAAAGAGGAATATGCCAATTCCCGAGCTACCATGAGCACTCAGTTGTTGCAGGGTCAGGGCATTACTGTTCCTCAGGATCTCCTTGGTGCGGCAGTGCACCAGGTAGCCGGAGATCAGGTTCATGGAGCCAAAGATCCAATAGCAAAAGACAGGCGTGGCCACCAGCACCTGGAGAGCCTTGTCCGACTGATTACCCACAAAACAGGCGCCTGTGGGGGATAAAGATTTGGTTTCTAGGTTAACCAAAAAGGAGGAGTGTAGAATCTTACCCAGCAGCTCATCGGCATCCACATAACGCGCCACAATCACGGCGGCTGTTTGGAAGGCGGGCAACCCCCAGGCCACAAAACACACAAAGTTATTCTGCGTGAGATCCTGCCGCTTGGCATAGTTGGAGGAGGAGGAGGAGGTGGCGGCGTTGGGGATAATGGCCACATGGCCCTTGGCATCCGGGCTATGACGACGTATATCCCGATGCCAGCCCAGGCAGAGGACAGCCCACCTGGAAATGAATGTATATAATTATAACTTCATCCAAAAAAGGCCACTATAGATCCTTACCAGGCACAGGCAGCCATGCCAAAGTAGTAACGCATCAAAAAGACACTCGCACACGAGGCATTCGACAGTCCGTCCACGCTGAGCAGCGACTCGTTCGGTGCCTGGGGATCTGTGCCGCAGGCTGTGCCCGTTCTGCCCACCACAAAGCGCACGGTCCAGCCCAGGGTGACCATGTTGTGGCACCAAATAAGCGGCGACAATAGACGCGACCATTTGGCAGCACTGGCCAACCGGCTGCCATCGCTGGCCAGCAGCAGGCAAACGGTGGCCACCAGGGCCAGTCCCAAGGCGGCATATGCCCAGGTTGAGACCCATACCTCGGCCAGGTGCTTTTCGGAGGGGGTAAACAGGATATCGGCCTCGCACAGAGGAGCACAGCGTCCGGATCTTGGCAATTTTACATACAAATGAGATTTGGCCAGGCCAGAACAATCTAGGGGGAGTGTTCCTGCAATATTTCCGCCTCCCTGTGACGACGATAATCCTCCATATAAATCCTGTTCCTGCTGCGGCTGATGCAGCTCCTCAGGGCCCTTCATGCACATCGTCTCGTGGTTATTCCACCGGGGAAAACGTTCACAGTCTAGGGCCAGAGGCCAGGGGAAGCCGAATCCTTGGAGCACCGGATGACAGCGAATGCGCACCGATTCGCACAGGCTGCGGCAGGGACCGATCGTGTGCACTGGGGCCTTGGGCGTGCACAGGGGCACGTAGGCGGCACAGAGGAAGAACTTCAGTCGGGAGCTGCAATCGTACTCGATGAGCGGCGCAAATGTCTGCAGCGTGTACTCCACGTCCGCTTGCATCTCGTGGCCCACAAGGTTGGGCATGGAGGTCTCGTTGTAGCCGATCTCGCGGCACATCTCGATGCGGATCGTCTCGCATTGGCGGAATGGCGGCGGCTGCGGCACTGGCGGAGAGCTTGAACTGGAACTGGTGATGGAGGTGGCCCTGGCACTGGTCAGTTGCAGGAGCAGCGGCAGTAGGAGCAGCAGGGAGAGGGACTCCATTTTGACTCGGCCTTTTTCACTTCCAATATGCAAAGTGCCCCGCTCCTGGCTGGAACGTTTCGGAAACGGAGGAATCTAGAATCTGGATTGGTGTAAAAAACCTGTTCCACACTCTCTCCCTCTCGCTCGCTCTCACTGTCCAACGTCTTCTGTCTCGCTCTCTCTCCCTGTTCCTCTCTTGTTATTGTTCTTTTTCTGGATTTTTTTTTGTGGCTCTTGTTTTCGCCCACTCTGTGTTTCACTTTAAATTGCCGGCTTTAAACACACACATTTCCACATCGCGCAGGCGCACCTCTCGCTGGATAATCTTAATTTTAAGTTAAATTTAATCTAATTTCGTTCAAGTTTCGTTTTTAATTCTAATTTCTTTTTTCGTCTCTCGTTGGTAGACCAGTGTGGCCAGAGAAAACTTGGTTTTTCACCTAAAAATTCTCAACTGCTTTGTCACCCGCAATAAAGCGACCTCTGTTGGTTTTATTTTGAAGCTTTAGATTTAGCTGAATAAGAAGCGACCTCTGTGGGTTTTTGTTGTAACTTATTTTGTAAGAAACTGAAGAGCAGCCGCCCTCTGTGGGTTTTTGGCGTAACTAAATCGTTACCAAAGCGCCCTCTGGAGTGCAAATTATGAACATGTGAACGCTTTGTTCCGACTTAAAAAAAAATTAAAATTAAACTTAAAAATATAACATAACGCAATTTAAATTTAGAAATTATAAAAAAAAATAAATGTAAGAAAAAACTTACCTTAACTTGAATTTAAAATTAAAAAAAAAATAATGTTGAGATTTCTTTTTAAATTGATAAACTATTTAAGCTGTAACATAATTAATTAACTTTGTTAAATTTTAAGAAACTAATTAATAACCCGAATTAATAATTTGTGGCTCATCTTGGGAAATCATAAAAAAATAAACCGATAAACCTTAATCCTTTTCGTTCTGTTGTCTCCCTCTTTTTGTCTCTCTCCCTCTCGCACACACACACAGGCCACGCCCATATTTGTGAGCTCGTTTCACCCCCAAAAAAACACACACACACGCACACACATCCCAAGCTGGAACTCATATGTGTGTGCGAGCGAGAGAGACGAAAGCCAGGAAGCAAGGATTCGTGTGTGTGTTTATGTATTTCAGGCAGGACTCGTATGTGTGTTCGCTTACGCACACGCGCAGACGTTGAGTCACATACACACATATGCCACACACGAAGGATACACATATCCTTAGCTACCGTTTTTTATTTAATTTTAATTTTTTGTTGTTTTTTGTCAGCGAACTAATTATGAAAAGCCAAAGAAAAGTTTTGTCATCAATTTACAGAAAAGTTGATAGAAAGGACAGGCGGAAGGCAGGCTGCACATGGCACATCCTTTGATAGCCTCTCCTAGATTATGGAGAGGATTCTTTTCCCCGGCAACTCACCTTTTGCTTCAGCTTCAGCTGCACTTTCACTTTTCCTCCTTGGATTTAGAACAATTCCCCGCATTTTTATTTCGCACTTGCCCACTTTCGTTCTTCGTCCTTTTCATTCTTAAATAAAGTTCATTTTCTCACTTATTTTTTATATATGTATATTAAGGGGGGGTGGTGGTGGGAGGCGTTAAAGAGTCGCTGTCGAAAAAGAACGTAAAGTGCAAAGCGCATCAAAAATAAAAGAAGGAGAAACAGTGGGGCTCAAGATATTAGCAGCAGTTTTGCCTGGAAAAATATAAATACCAAGGGAAAAATATAAAAAAATAAATATAAATACTAGAAAAAATATAAAAAGAAGAGATATATATAATACAAGAAGAATACATAGGAAATAATATAATTAATTCTTTTACACTCTCTCTCATTCTGATTTGCTTTGCCTGCAATGTACAATGTACCGCAACAGAGATCTTTTTTTAAGAAAGGAGCTTTATATTCACTCTTCAGAAGAGTTTATGTTATTTTAGAGCTTGGAAATATATTAACATAAAATATGAATTAAACAAATGTACTATTTTAAAAATAAAAGTATAAAAAAGGGAAAAAAGGGAAGGAAATTCCATAGAAATATCTCTAAGCTGATGACTTCAGTTGTTTCCAGTTGCCTTCTTATGCAGTTGCAGGGGGAAAAACCAAAGGAAAAGCGGCAAAGGGAGCCAGGACCAGGACCAAGTCTGTGAAAAAAGTCAGAAAAACACAGGAAAAAAGAGAGAAAACAAGGAAAACAGAGACAGAGAGAGAGGGCGGGGGAGAGGCAATGCGCTGCGCGTTGATGCACAAAAGCATTTGCTGCGTGTAAACTTGACTTTGAAATTTGCCTCATTTGCACCTGCCACACACACACACTAAATGTTATATATAAAAAAGCCTGGATTTTTTTCCCTCTATATATATATGTGTAAAGGAAAGGCTTAACTGTTGCTTGCTGCCGCGGTTTTTTGCTTTTTTTCCCCCGGCAAACTGGTTTAACGCCCGGCGTAGAATTGTGTCTAAATGGAAATGGAAACGTGGAAATGTAAATTTCAATCAAATCGTTAATGAAAACCGGTCACTGGGCCTTACAATATAACAAGATAACAATGCGCGGAATCTCGTCTCATAATATATGCAGGCCTGTCCTTGTAAAAGGATCAAATTCCCCTAATATCCGGCAAATATTTGCTCTACGCTCGGTGCTTGGTGCTCCGTGTTAAGGTCGTTGCTACCAGAACACTTTATATATGCATATATATAAAGAGCTGCGGATATATGCTTACACTTTTACCTTGCACTTGTCACATTTATTTTTCCTCTTTCGCCGCCGCGCCTTTCATTTAATATGCAGCGGGGGGAGAAAGTGGGGGGAAAAGCCGGAGAAAAGCGTAAATAAGGCAAGTCGGGTAAGAAATTTTCACGTCCTTTGCAAGCAAATTTAAAATCACTTTAAGGTTAAGTCGTATTTTTTTACAGGGTTTTGTATTTTTAAATTCAGTTAAAGTGTTACTTTAGTAATTTGATAGAAATATAATAATATAATAATGCTAGGATAGATTTAAGTAGGTGCAATAAATCGATATGATGTTTGATATATTATATTAGAAAAAATATAATCGTTGCAGGAAACAAATAAAATAATAAAGATTTTCTTCTATTGAAATTCAAAAATTTTAATGCAATAATTTCCATTATGATTATTTTCCAATATATTTGAAAATATGGGACTTTTTTAAGTCGATATACATAGATACGATATATAATCAGTTTTTGATTTTTTTTGTTTACTTTTATATTTACTTTTATATTTATATTTGAGAGATATTGTTTACGGGTTATCGATAATAAATTAAGGCCAATATATTTTTCTATTTATCATATGGGACTTTTTCTCTCAAAATACATAGAATCGATATGCAATCGGTTTTTGATTTTTAATTTTTTGGTTTACATTTTATATTTACTATTATTTTCATTTTTACATTTTATATTTATATTTAAAAGCAATTTTTAATCTTTTATCAGTTGCAAATAAATCGAAAATAGTCAACAAATCGATTAATTTGATTCTCTTGAAATGAATTATGCTTTTTTTTTGCGGCCTTCGATTAATCATTTGGCACTCGGCCCTCGCCGGTTCATAAATCATGCTTAAATTGTGAAATTTTTGGGCGCGCCGACAGCTTTTGACCGCGGCGAGTGGTTCGCACCACTCCGCTTCCGAGGATGGCGGGATGGGGATGAGGAAGTGGAAACGCTAGTGGACACGAACGGAGCGCACGCGTAACCTTTGCCATCCCGGAACAGGCCCAGGTCGAGGCTCAATTCCCAGACTGGCCGCTACGCAAAAAAAAAAAAATGGAAAAACAGTATGTAAATTCGGTCGCGGACATCTGGGAAAGTTGTCAAACCGATTTACTGGATAATTCCAGAGTCAGGGGCGCAGCGCTCAAGGCGGTTGAGACATTTTTTTTAGATATTTAGATATAAAGTACAACATTTTGCAATTATTTATTTAATTTTCAATTTCTTGCCAAAAGTTTTCTTGGACTTATCCGTATTTTGAAACCCCCTTCCGATCGCCGTCCCTGTGCCCTTGGATTGTCCTCCTTGAATTAACCCTCCAACCCCCGCCCGAGGTCGAATGTCCGGGGCTGGACTGGACTTTGACGAAATGGTGGACAGGGGTCACTTGCGGTATTAAATATTTTGAAGAGGGTCGTCGCCGCTCTCCGGCAATTTCCAGCCTGATTTATATTCCATATTTTTATTCGAGGGGTTCGCCATCGGTCAGTTGCAGTTCAGTTCCTGTCACGCCCAGCACTTGGGACTGGCAAGGGGGTTGGATCTCGGCCTTCCACTGGCCTTCTGCTGGCCTTCTCCTGGCAAGAGAGACACAGGTCAATTCTTTGGTTAATTAATTTGGCCAGCGGGATTTGCAAGGGAATTGATTCCTGATTATGATTTGCATTTATTACGGCCTGTTATTTGTGATTTATAATTTGTTATTTGTTATTTGTTGTTGTTGTTCCAGCTGGAGTTTACACGCCACTAGATATGCACTTGGGAAAAGGGAAATTATATATAATAGGTTAAAAAAGAAATAAGTAACTGAAATTTAAAGAAAAAAGTTATTTCTTTAAATTTCAGTTACTTATTTCTTATTAAAATAAACTTATTTAAAATAAACAAATTTCAATTCCAAATACAATACTCCTCATTAAATCCCTTCTCCTTGCCTGAGAAAACCAAGGAAGAGTAAATTTCTCTCTGTGTAAGGGCACTTTATCGGGTCAGCCAAGCATACATCTGGCTACGGGCTTCGCATCCCCGTTACCACACCCACACCCACACTCACAACCCCAATTCTTTTTGTATATTTTTTTTGGGGTATCCAATCTGGGGAGTCCTTCGATGCCAAAGGAAGCGCCTTCGAACGCACATCAATCTGGGCATAATGGCCTCAGATAATAGTGTTTGTTTGTGTGCCAAGGTATGCGTATGCAAAATACATACACACACATACAATATACAATATACTATATAAATTCACAAGGTATACAAATTGGAAAATGGAATGAGATGTGATGGAAGGGATGTAAGCTGGGAAAATGCTTATATCGAGGGGGAAAGCGGATATTATAGATCCAGATTGAAATATTTCAATCGAAAATATCGATAAATATCGTAAACTTTAAATTATCGAAATGTCATGAATCGAAATATATCGGTTTTATTGTTATTTTTAAATTAAAACCGATATTTTTCGATATATGACATTTCGATATGTCAAAGTTTGCTATATTTTTCGATATTTTCGATTGCAATTTTTTTTCTGGCGCTATAAAAATATTCTAAACATTATTATTCGAAATTTGAAATAACAAATTATATCGTATTTCCCATTCGAAATATTTAAAATATGAAAATAAAATTAAGAAAAATTCTTAAAGATAAGAGTAAATATTTTTGATCTTCATTTAATAATTTACCAAAGAAAAAGTCTTAAATAAAATTCTTAAAAGCTTAAAAAATAGTTATTCATGGAAACAGAAATAATTTATAGACTCGTGAATTATTCACCCCTTCAAATCCATTGATTATTTATAATTATTATTTTAATATAAATCTGTTTAAAATTTCGTCTCATCACTAGTTTTCCTCAGGTGTGTGCGTGTGTGTGTGTGTGTGTAAGCTATCTCCTGTCTATCCTGCTAGCACTTTTCAATTTGCCGGCAACGTGGCGTATGCGCGATGGCAATCTGTTCGCCTCGGCTCGCCTCCTTATCTCCTTGAGCTGTTTTCCGATTTGAGATTCGCAGCTTTCAGATTCGCAGCTTTTGTATATTTTATATTTTATGCATGATTGTTATTGTTTGCAGTTTGCGTTGCGAGAGTAACGCAGCTCGAGTTGATCCAAAAGCGGCTCATGTGCCTCCTCTGGCCTCCTGCCTTATCTGCCCCGGCATAACCAGGTCTTGCTCGTGATGCTGCTTCTGGTCTGGTCCTGCTCCTTATCCTTAAGCTCGAACCACGCTCTACATACAATTTTTGGCCGCAATTACGACGCGTATATATATATATTTATGCGTGCGTATATATAAGCCAGAGCGAACCGATTGTACGCATCATATTTTATTTATATTTCGTTTTTTTTTCGTCTTTTTTTCATAAATATAAACACGCCCAATCTCATTTGCATATATAGCTGGGAGGAGCGCAAAGGTACCCATTCGCAAGTAGCATTTTTTAGACCCGAGGCCAAGCGAAACCGAAACCAAAAACTGGGCAGATGTTTCTTGGCTCAGCTTTTGGGATAAAGGAGTCAGGATCTAGGACCTAGGACCCTAGACCTGAAGTCTGGAAATGAATAACAAAAATTAATCTAATACTTTCAAGGAATATATGCATAAAAAACGGCTAAGGTTGGGTCTTTGATTTATTTGTGGCAAAATTTTAATTGAAAAGGATTTTATTTTATTATTTAATGTATTTTATAGATATTTACACATTTTATAGATATTTTATAAATTTTATAGATATTTACACATTTTATAGATATTTTATATATTTTATACCATATATATGTATTTTTATATATATTATAAGTCCTTGTTTAATAAAAAGCTTGGAAATTGTAAAAAAAAATATTTCTACTAGGTCATTACCCTTGCCTTGCCTCAAGGAAGCCCACAAATTGGGTTTTCATAGAAAATTAATTAATATAAATAGTTAATATTTATTAATTAATAATAAAAAAATGTTTATATAAATAATATTAATTTCTACAAAATTTACTTGTCTTATTTCAAATAAAATTACTCACTATTAATAACTATTGTCAATTAACTAAGGTAGACAAATATTTCCTAAAAGTTATGAAACAAAAAAATAGATCTCTTAGCTCCCCATTTACTATATCCTTCATCATATATAAGCAACTGTTTTAAGGATAATCCCCCTTGCAAGCCTTTTGCTTAATCAATTTGTGTTTCAAGTTCGTGGCTAAAGTCTGGGCTCGTGTGGATGGGATTACACCATTGGTCACGTGCCTGGAAATATAAGCATATACAGCAAGAGTACAAGGATACGGGGATACAAGGATAAGGGCATACAGGACCTCTTAAGTGGGGCAACTCTCAAAAATCAACGTCGAACATCGCTGACGTTTTTGGCCACTGAGCGGCCACCGAAGCCTAAGGGCAACCGTTGGCAATGGCAATGGCTGACAGGATACATATACATATATATATATGTACATACAAGCACTCACCCACGCACACACACATACATACGGTTCAAGAAGACAATACATATGAGCGAGAGAGAGAGAGAGCGTGCATATGTCGTTAGCTCGCTCGCTGGCTCTCGCTTTCTCTCTCTCTCTCTCGAGTTGTGGGTGTGTGTGCGTGTGGATAATTGAGTATCAGTTTAGTGTCTGTGGCACACTGAGCGAAAATTTATATAGATTTTAAAGTTAATTATTTAATTTATGTATTTTATATTTATGTATCTAAAGTATTACTTACTTTTTTCAAAGTTCTTCCTTTGTTGTTGTGGGAAATTTAATTTATTTAAAATTTACAAATTTAAATTAAATAAATTTTAAATTTAAATATTTAATTTATTTTTATATATATTTTTTTATGTATTTAAAGTTGTTCTGACTTCTTTCAAAATTCTTTCTTTTTTATGGAAAATTTGGAATTTTTTAAATTTTTTGACTTTTTTTTCTCTTAGTGCAGGGGGCTTGGAGGCCATGGACAGCCAAAGTTTTATTAATGTTTGGCTCCACTGGGGTTGCTTGCCTTGCCTTTCGCTTCGCTATGCAGTTGATTTAGCTAACTCGTAGTGGGGGCCGACATATCCTTTGGTCCTGCCATCATCGCACCCTCCCACCCCCCACCACCCCCTCCCTTGTCATTTATCATGTGTGCTGTACATAGCAGTGTGTGTGTGTGTGTGTGTGTGTCTGTGTTCGTGAATTGTTATCAGTGGCATTTGCGAAACCAAGTGGAACACACGCGCAGCTCGAACCGATTGCCAATACACATATCCTTGCGCATCTGCATATATATATACATACACACATACATATATATACATATATATGTATTTAAATATATACATATAGAGCCGGGGTGGCAGGTGAGAGCTGCCTGGGTTTTTGGTTTTCTGTCAGTTGTTTTTGGCCTGCAAAAGTTTATCTTTTCAATTTCCAGCTCTTTTTTTTTGGGGGGGGGGGGGGGGTGGGTGGGTGGTAGTAAGAGTGGAAGTGTGTGCCACATGTGTGCATGCGTGTGTTTGTGTTTAGTGGGTGTCCTGCTTCGTCTTATGTATGCCTTGGATTAGGGTTGGTCCTGCCGCAGCAGTTTATTTATCCACTCAGCACTCAGGTCTCGGTTCTTGGGACTCTCCTCTGCGAATCGGACAGTGGCCATATCAATCACGCCCTCCCTCTACTCTCGCACACATCCTTTGCCTTATGTATACACACAGACACACGTACACACATATGTATAGGCATCCTTGCTGGAATATGGATGATTTTAAGTGAGCTACTGTACCCACTGGGGAGACCTTTGAAATATCTGATTTAATTAAATATAAAAGCAAACATTTTTTGTCTCGGAAATAATAAATGGAAAGTAGTATTTATATTTTAATATTAACATTAAGATAAATATTGACATTATGAAATATCTATATAAATAAATAAATGTAAATGTATTATAATTTAAGTCAGAAGCTTGCAAAGCAGTGAAGGAGCCATTTCTGGCACCATAAATCATATATATTCTTGATCAGCATAAACAGGGGCATCTTTTCAGGAATATCCAATAGACAAAAAATTAAACAATTTTTTTTTTAATTTGATATGAGGTTGCATCATTGAAATTTTAAAATTTAGACAAAATTTTGTATTTCTTAAAAAAATAAATTTAGTATGCAAATTTGTTAACCTAATAAAAAATTGCCTAGAAGAGTTTTCCGAATTAAAATTAATGCATTTTTGGCTTAGTTATAATAGATTATTGATTCGATACCTTGGATCCTATGGCAAACTGCAAGGGTATAGATATCTCGGCTTCCCAAAAATGGTTTCCTTTCTTGTTTGTCATATTTTCGAAATCTTTAAAGTAAAAATAATAAAATAAATAATAAAAACAACTATTAATCAGAAATATTTGCTGGAAAATGGTAATGTAGGGTTTATAATTATGAAATAATTATTAAACAGCTGCTTAAAATATCTTTTTAAATATTAAAAATATGTTTTTATAGAAAATATACTGAAAGGGTAAAAAATATGGTTATAATGATTTATATATTACATAACAGCTACTCTTAATATTTTAAAGTACTTTAAAATACAAAAAATCAAGATAATAGTTTCTTTTTAATATTCATTGTTGATATAAAATTATTTAAAATCAGCTTATTGTAGTTTTATTGATATTTATATTCTTTTTATATTTTAAAAATATTTTCAAGGTCTTTAAGAATATGTTTAAAATAAAAAAAGGCCCACATAATATTTATACCTAAGTTTAAATATATAAATATTCAAACATATTAAATGAAAATATAGATATCGAAATAATAATTTATATATAGTTTTTAAATAATTTAAACAACAAAATAAGATAATGTAATAAATAAAATAAAATAATTTAAATATACATACTATATAGCTTCCTTTTATATCCAGAAAACATCCTAATTTTTGGGGGCGTGAGGCTCTGAACTCTAAGCCTTCGATTGGACGCATTGTGTTGTGCGGGGATATATGTATGTACATATGTGGGTGATGGGTGTAGGGTGTTGGGTGTGTGGGATGTTCAAATACTAGTTTAGGACCTCCATTTCTGTACGCATTCATTAGGGAAAATATGCAGGCTGCTTCTGGCTCAGCTCCCTGCTTCCTTAACCCCGCTCCTGTGGCTTTTTGGGAACTATATTCGTGCTGTTCTCAAGTTCTTGGCTCTCGGCAATTTATGGTTAGAAGATTTTCCCGTATGCCCCTAAAACACACACACACACACACTTACCAAACACAGTTTTAACCCGTTTTTGGGGAAGATTTTCCCATACTTTTCCCACTGAACATTTTCGGCAGATCTTCTTGGCCATTTTCTTGCTGCTCTAATGCCGCTTTTAATTGGCGGCCCACACACATAGATATATATAGAAGAATATCCATATACATACATGTTTGTGTGTGTGTATGCACACACGTATCGGTGGGCGTGGCATGTGTGGTAATTTAACTGCAAGCAACCAAAGTTTATGGCTAAGTACGAGTATATAGCGATGGCCATGTTTCCCAGTCACCAGTTCTCAGTTCTCACAGTTCAGATTTCTCCCCCTCGATTTTCAAGTCGTCCCCGTTCGGTTCTTTGTTACCCCCTACTTCTGGTGTTTTTGGGTACTGGAAAAAATCGGGTAAATATATTTGTATTTATATATATATATATATATTTTTGTTATTAAATATTTTATATGAGCTCGAAAATGAAAATTTAAAAAAGAAAACAAAACCTTTTATTAAGCAAACTTTAAGCTTCTTTTAAATTTGACATTTTAATATTTTTTCCTGCCTTTTTTGCAGTGTATTTGTACGCTCTCTCCCTCTGCTTAGACGACGACCGATGACTAGGACGATGGCTCGACGAGGACTTCGTGGCTCCTCCTAATTGCAAAGCCTCAGCCCGCCTTCACCAGTTTCGCAATTGTGGCTACCAAGTGGGCCAAAAAGGGGAGGCCAAAGGGGAGACCAAAACGAAGACCAAAAGGGGGGCCAAAAGAGGGGTTTTTACGGGGGGCTACCAAGTGGGCACTGGGTGGCTTGTCTCGTGTGTGTTCAATAACGTCGAGCTTCATGTGTGTGGCCTGGCCAGGAAGGGTGTGGCCCTGGGCCTCTCTGCTGTTAATTTTCTGGCTTTGCCAGGATTAATTATGAAGCCTTCAGGATATGCAAGAAGTTCAATTAAGGTTTAAATAGAAATTTCTATTTTTTAGATTTTAATTTGTTTGATTTTGTATTTTATACAATATTTAAAAGTCTTTTCTTTGTTTAAAATCTTTCTTGCTTTAAAAATTTATAGATAAATATTAGTCTAAGCCTAGAACGTGCACACTGGTGAAATACTTTTAATTTTGGTCACTCTATTTATTATTTATTTATTTAAAAAGAGAGAAGATAAGTTGAAAGAAACATTAGGAAACAGAAACAGTATTAAAATTTGCATTAATAATTTGTATTTTTATTTTATTATATATCTACAAAAATAAGGATATTTTCATTATAGTCCAAAGACGGTCACACCAAATTAAAAGGTAAACTTTTGATATAAATAATTTTGCATTTCTGAAATCTAAAGCCAAAACATTCCGGCACTAATTTATATG
This sequence comes from Drosophila kikkawai, assembly GCF_030179895.1. Classification (NCBI taxonomy): domain Eukaryota; kingdom Metazoa; phylum Arthropoda; class Insecta; order Diptera; family Drosophilidae; genus Drosophila; species Drosophila kikkawai. Next base: position 12,996,560 of record NC_091733.1, on the reverse strand, counting down.
TAAAATCTTAAAAATATTACATTTTTAAGGCAGTGTCATATTATGTATTTGTTTATACAGCTATGACACTGCACTTGAAATATAACACTAAAAATATTTTAAAATATTTTCAAACTATTTTAAAAATATTTAAAATGTTTTAAGGTGTTAAAAATGGTTTAAAAATATAACAGATTTTTTTAAGGGCCTTAAGATAATTTTTCATTTATGATATCTTAAGGAAAAGTGTCTAAAAAAAATTTAATTTAATTTAAAACGAATACCCCAAGCCCCTATCCCCTAATAAACCTATATAGTTAATAATTCTCAAGCTAAAAAAAAAAATTTGAACCCCGAGATATGTGCTCCTCTGACACCCAATCAAGTTAATAAAGATGTCATTGCGGCTGTGTGAATCCTTCGATAGGAGCAAGCGATAACGATAACAGTGACAATTGGCAATGTCGAGGTTGTTTCGGTGTGAAATTGAAATTTCACAATGCTGACATTTATTGACGAGCCAGCGGGCCTTGATTAATGATAAGAATCTGTAGAATCCGGCAAAAGACCAAGACAACAAAATCGAAAAAAAAAAATATATATATATATAGAAAAGAAGAGAAGGCAGCTCGTTTGAATTCTGACATAAATCAAATGGCTGCATGCTCATCCGCATTTTGAATTTGGATATAAAAAATAGAGAAGGGGTTGTGTGTGTGTGCAGCATAATGGAAACAACCGCGAAATATCTATTGACAGTTGGGTGTCATGTTTATCCGAGGTTGTTATCCCATTTTGGCAACACTGCGATTTATGCTTGCCGCCCCGTAACGCCGAACGGGCGGATCTTCTGCCCCGCAACTCACAGATGCAGAGATACAGGGATACACACACACACACACACACACACACAATAGATACAAATGCGCATTTTGCATTTTCTTTTTTGTTTTATATGAGATTTGTGTGTCAAATTTCCATTAGCCCTTCACCCGGTAACCCACCCCTTTGGCCGCGCAGCATGCAAATGCCAGGATCCAGGAGCCAGGATGCGTGCGCTGATTGCTCTCGATGCTCGTCCTGGGTAGCGATGGGTTACGTGTTTTTTTATATTTTACCCCTTACCCCTGGTTTCGAGGTGAGGGGTAATACAATATCCTTTGGTTTCCTTGGGCCCTGCTTTTTTTGCCACTGCAATTTCGCTGTTTTTTTTCGTGGCTGCCCCTTATGCTGCGAATTTTTTTTTTGTTTGATAATTTATTATTTTGTAAGCATTCAAATGTGATTCTGTCGCGGCTGCTGTCGAACAATGAAAGTTGATTTACATACCGAAACGATGGCAGTTTGATGTCCCAGTCCCCGGATGTCCTTACCCTTTTTTACCGTGTGCCACAGGGATCGCAATAGGGTGCACTCTGGGAAAAGTAGGTGTAGGTTCGAGGACTAAACGTTCATAAAATAAAATATAATTATATAAATTATTCAGTATAATTTAAATGAAACATTCAAGTAATTTATTTCACAACTGAAATATTTTTTAAAGTTTTTACTCTAGAGTTTTGTCTCAAATAAATAAAAAATAAATAAAAAATAGATATATATGTGTATAAAAAATGTTTTAAAAAAGCCTTATTAATTTAAAAGGCCGAATTTGATTTTGATTATTCTTTTTGTTTGCTCTTTATACTTTACAAATATTTTCAAGCCTCTTATGGTCTTAAAAATAGTTTAAAAATATTTTTAAAATATTTAAAGGTCTTACAAATAGTTTTAAAATATTTTTAAAATATTTAAAAACTCTTTAAGGTCTTAAAAATAGTTAAAAAACATTTTTAAGACATTTAAAAACAATTTAAGGTTTTACAAAAAATTTAAAAATATTTTTAAAATATTAACAACACTTTTATGATCCTAAATATAGGTCAAAAATAATTTTAAAAATATTTTAAAACCCTTTTAGGTGTTAAAAACACTTTAAATAAATGTTTAAAAATCTAAAAATAGTTTTTTTGGTATTTTAAAAAATGTTTTTTTATTAGTAATTGTGTTTTTAAGCTAATTTTAGGGTCTTAAAAATCTAAAAATATTAAAAAAACCCCTTATAAATCGTTGTTTCTTCCAGTGCAGCCTCTGCTGTCGCATTTTTACGAGAGATGGAAAAAGGGAAGAGGTGAGGCAAGGCGAGGCGATAGATATTTATGGGTTCCTACACAGTAAAAGACAAAAGTCAGGCGACGGCCTCAACAATAGAAGGCAGCGGCAGCGATTTTTATGCATCGCATCAGCGGCAATCGCACTTGATTAGAATTATTGATTGCGTATCGAAATTGGTTCTGCACACTTTGTTATTTTCGCACATGTAGCTCCAGCTGTAGATGTATGTGTAGCTGTATTTGTAGCTGTATCTGTAGCTGTATCTGTAGCTGTAAATGTATCTGCCTCATCCCAATATGTCACTGTCGCAGCTCGCAATTTCCATTCAAGCAGCTCAAAAATATATATTCCCTTTCGCATAAAGCTGAATTTCAAATGGAAATGCATTTTCCAGATACGTTTTCTTCAGAAAATAATCATAATAAAAATAGGAATGTAATAAATTTTCTTTTATTTAAAGAAAACGAAGAACGAAATGCAACTATCTAAACGATAAACGTATTCAAAATACCCATCTCCTCTTCATCGCTGAGTATGTTATGGTAGATATAGCAGGCTATAATGCCGAAAATCTGTTTTCATGGACAGGCAGGCGTATCAATCATTAGCAGGCACAAAAAAATATATAACAGAGATCTTGCGAAATAAAAAGGGTTGGCCCAATCCACCGCAAATGAAGAGGATCTCGCTCGTTAGGAGGATGCTGAGGATGCAGTCTGTGTGTGTGACCCTCGACCTTTGCGCCCTGCGCCAGTCATGTCACCCTTCTTCCACAAACGAGACCCTCATCCTCATCCTCAGTGCTCATCCCGCTCTCCGTGTGTTTGTTGTTTGCATATTAATGTTGGCTTTTGTATCTGTTCCGGCAGCTCTCGAATTTTGATTGCGAATCTGCGGATTAAGGTATTTGCGCACGTATAATTAATTGGATGGCATGCCGGTTTGGCTACCGTTGCACGTGCAGATACATCCTATATATGCAGATATATTTGTGGTAAGAGAGAGAGCAACGCAGCGGGAGATGCAGCACAGCCTTGGATGGTGAAAGTATCAGCTGGCGGTACTCTAAATGGAGAGATTTAAATGTGATTAAGTGTAAGAATTGGTTTTTTTTTGGAGAGAGCTATTGGAATATAGAAGAAGTCAAAAGAATAGCTAAGTTTTGGATCCTACTTTGAGAGCACGAGCGGGTTTTGCTCTCTTCTGAGGCCGCTCTCCTTCTCTTTGCCTTTCTCTATAGCTTCGGTAGCGAACGAGAGAGTTTTGTTTCTACTGCATGCACAAAGAAAGTAACTCTTCATAATAGAGCGGGCTTTGCTCTCTTTTGGAGGCTGCTCTCCATCTCTCTTGCTCTTTTTCCTAGCAACTAAAGCTTCCGTAGCGAACGAGAGAGTTAATTTTCGAGAGAATGTAACTCTTCATATAAGTAAACAGAATCTACATGTCTTTTATATTTTAATTTACTAATATTATTCTTTAATCTTATGAATTTTTAGAATTTGACAAGCTCTTCAAGTGCTTTCCCTTGGTATTAAAATCCCCCCCCCCCAGCATAGTTTAGAGTGAAATTCCTGATCTTATATATTCCTTGTGTTTCCTGTGTGCCAATGGAATGTGTTTGATGCAACACAAAGCGTGCGAATAGTTTGGTTTTCCAGCAAAAGGATACACAAGTATCTAAGGCTGCGTGGAATGGATATAGATAACCTTTGGGGAGGCATTCCGAAAATGTTTGCTCCGCTGAGGCCCGGCGGTAATAAATAAAATGAACTTGGCCACGCATCATCATCATCAGCAGCATCTCCCAGCAACACGGCATCAGGAGATGAAGGCTCGGGAGCAGCTACAAAGAAATGCAATCAATTTAAAGTTAAATTTTTGGCATATCGAGGCTTACACACACACACGCGCGCGTATATTGGCCCAAGGGGAGTAAGTAAAATACATTGGTACACTGAACAAAAATGAAAAAAAATCTAAAAAATATAAAATTCAAGAAAAGGGATTCCTTGTCTTAGCGTTAAAAAGAAATTTCAAAAACTCAGGCAAATAAATCGTAGCATACTTTTGGGCAGCCTTTCTGGGGATTTAAATTCCTCTGAGATTTTTTTGATTATTTTTCATAAAAATGTCATAAGGTTAAAGTAAGATTTCTATTTAGTTTTGTCCCTAAAAATAGATTTTTTAAGCAATGAAAGTGAATAATAAAACAATTGCTTACATTTAGAGAGTTTTTTATGGGGAATTAAAAACTTTCAAATATTTTTAAGGATTTTTGTTATATATTTTGATCAGGGAGTGCGAATTTCTGTTATGATTGGTCTAAAAATTGATTTTTGCTGATACATTTATTTACTACTATTTAATATTATCATTTAATAGTATTTTTATATTAACATAAATAGAAATTATTTTTTTCTGTGCACATTGTCACGTAAAACCCACCTATTGACGCTATGGGGCCAGGCCATCATTGGTAGCAGCTTTCCCAAAGGAAAGCCAGCTGGGGGGGAGGGGGGAATGGGGAAATGGGAATGGGACACACACACACGTACACAGGAGCCGGGAACATCCCCGTTGAGGATGTCGCTGCCGGATGGCCACAAAAGACATCATGGCTGCCGCGTCCTGACGCTTCACTGGATACTTACTGTGAAAGTAGACCCATTGAAGCTCGCACACACACACACGTGGGGATTATGTGCGTGGTGTGGGTGCCAGGGAGTGAGTGTGAGTGTGTGTGACAGCAAATGCCAGAAAACTCAGTTGGTAAAACCCACCCCCCCAGGCATAAGCTGTCCACCCTCGCACACATGGTGCCATGGCAGGCAGTAGTATAAGCCAAATCCACGGCCTCATGTGTGTAGGTGTGTGTGTGTGGCCAGCGAAGCATCATGGCGGCAGTCATGTTGAAATTTTAATTCCTCGCCCACTCAATTTGCTCACCACCCGCACCCCCCACTGCAACACACACATCACACACACAGGAGGCACCCCCAACCCCTTATTGTTGCTGTCTGGCACTCAAAAGTTGTCCCCACATGCTGGAGAATATATGTTATATATATATATATATATATATATGTGTGTATGTGAGTGTGTGTTTGTACATAATGCCCCTATGTGTATATGCCTCTTTGGGGTGGAGGTGGTGGTGGTGGTGGTGGTGGTGGTGGTAGGGTTTTGGGGACAGTTGGAGGACAGCTCTCGTGTTCGATAGCCAGGCCAAGAATCTCGTCACACTGCCAGAAAATACATGGAAAATACTAGGAAAGACTAATTATAAAATATTTATTTAAATAAATATTATATATTTATCAGATAACACTCAAGATGTAGTAAAAATATTTAATTTACAAATTTATAAAATTCCTTTAAATGGGGTTTTTTATAGGAACATGTAGCATTCTTTTAGGCGGAATTCGAAGAGATTTAAATACTCACACCGATATCTGAGGCTTAACTTTACTACAACCCTTACAAAAAAAAAAAACAAAAGAAAATTAAAATAATAACATAATTATTCCATTAAAAATAAATCTATAGTAATTAGTTTATGTTTTGAGCTAAAATGTCAATTGGAGATTTAAAATCTCTTAAAAAGGCCATTATTCTCATGATAACAGAATGAATGTAATATGTAGACAATAAAATATTTGTGTGGCTCAAAGAAGCAATATAATTTTATAGAACAACTATTTTAAATATTATTTAATATTATTAATTATTTAAATTAATAAAATTCATAATTTTTATATTTTTTCTCCCGTTAAATTAATATAAAACGTAGACAATTAAATATTTAAAGCTTTATAATTGTGTAGAAAATATGTTGAATATTATTTATTATTATTTATTCATGCTATTTATTTAAATTAATTTCATTAATATTTTATTTATGTATTAAAATTTACTTAATTAACTATTAATTTTAATTGAATTCCCAATTTTTTTTGCGCACGCCTTGACAAGAGCGCAGAAATCTCCCTTGAAGTGGCCGGGGGATCCCCTTGGATATTTTGCAAGAAATGGCAGTTAGTCCTCCGTCCAGGTGGTGCCTGGCATCTGTGTCTGGTTCTGGTCCTTTTCTCCCTCCGTTTTTACGTTCTCCTTTTTTTTTTGCTGTTTGCTTTTTGCTTTGGTTTTTCTTTTCTTTTTCTCGGTCGTTTTCCCATTCTGTTTGTGTTGTTTTTGTTTTTTCTTCTTCACTTATTTTGCTTACATGAGTGGAAGCGACAGGAATGCTCAGCGCTGTCCTTAAAAAGGAGCCCAGGGAGGGGGGGTAAGGGGGGGGGTGGTCTCTGCGGTTAGCAAGGACCCAACTAGGACAAAAGAGCAATACTATTCACACACACACACACAGAGGACATGTGTGTGTACATAAGCCGCGGCACATAAGGATTGGCATTACATGCTCGCACACACTCCCTTCCGCACTCTCTCTCCCTTTCTCTTTGGGGATCTCTCTGTCTCTGTCTCCGTCTCTATCTCATATGTATTCGAATGTCCTGTCCCCATGACAGTATTCTTTAGCTACCGCCGCCACCGCCGCCTCCGCGCAGGTCCTCTCACAAAAATGAAACACCGCAAAGCGTGTTGCCTGACATGTGATTGAGGACGACGTTTATATATGCATCTTACGAAAGGGTGGACCTTAACCACAATTTAGGGACCCTTCATGGGCAGAAAGAACCCTTCTAGAATTCAACGATAATTAAGAGTTATTCTGAGAGCATAAATTGGGGAAAGGAAGAACATAAAAAGCTGGACAAATTTTTATTTTATGCTTGATTAAATAATTATCTAGAGGAAAGCAGCTTAAAAATATTATTTTTAAAATGAAATTCAAGTAAATTATTTACTTATAAACCTTTTAAATAATTTCTTACCTTAATTAAAGCTCGAAACAATTTAAGTTTATGCTTAAATAAATGAAATTTTGGGAAGGAGCTTGAAAACAACCCCAATATATAATTTTTAAATTCTAAAAAAATAAAAGCAGGTTAGTTATTTCCTTAAAAACCCCTAAACAATTTTCTAACTTAATTTTCTAATCTTAAAGCTGAAAAAAAATTTATTTAAAGCTCGAATAATTGATTACTTTGAGAAAAAGAGCTTGAAAATAACCCTAAAATATAATTTATAACTTTTTTTTTTGTTAAAAATGTTTATTTGATTTTAACTAGCTTTCTGATACCGCTGAGGCAACTTAATCTAATTTCATATTTTATAACTTAGAAAAAATAATAAAAATTATAATAAATAAATGTATTTACCTAAAATCCCTCTAAATAATGTCTTACCTTATTTAAAGCTGAACAAAAATGTAATTTTATGCTTGAAAAAATGATTATTTAGAGGAAAAGAGCTTGCAAATAACCCCAAAATATATTTTTTTATTTAAAAAATAAATAAAAGCAATTAAATTATGTACTCAAAACCTCCTTAATAATTTCTCAATTTAATTACTTTCTTATAAACTGGTATCCAGGTCCACCCCAGGCACCGCGCATCCCTCAGATACTTTGGCTGGGATAGTCAGTCATGGAGAGTCGTCGTGGGTTAGTTAGTTCGTTAGCATTTATGCACTCGCTTTGTATGCACACATGACACACACACACGCACACCACCCCTTCTCGGGGGGCATAAACTTGTTAGCGCTGAGAAATGTTAAAGGTAATAAATCTAAATCCAGAAGAGGGGATCCAAAAAAATTAAAAAAAAAAAACAAATAGAAATAAAATGAAGTGAGTACGAGGAACGAGTACTGCGTGTAACATAAATCAATTGAGTTTTCATTTACTAAGAAGAATGGATTTGCGACTACTAACATGCTATCGATTGGCTATCGAATGCCTATCGAAGCTTGTTGAGCTGCTAAGGAATTTGGTTTGGATTTATCTGGAATGATTTAGGATGATATACCTGAAGTCTAAAGCTGTTAATTTCCATAGGATAACAAAAATATTGTTAACTTTAATAGACCGACTTTTTAAATATCGAAAATATATCGACATTTAAAGCTAAAATATTGTGTTTATTGAAAAAATATTTGAGATATACATTTTTACTTTATTTTGTAGTTTTTTACGATTTTATTTTTATGGTATATTGGGCTATAATTATTGATTTATAGCCCTTTAAACTGGTGTTAACTTTAAATGATCGATTTATATATTGAGTCAATATATACATATATCGATCATTTATTGTAACATTTTTGTTTATTTTTTTATTGTTATTTTTACCTTGCTCTATTAATTTTTTACTTTATTTCAATTTATTTATTATATATAAGTTTTCTATAAGAAATGTTTAAAAATAGGTAGGAGTTTTTAAAACCATTTAAAAATATGTCTAAAAGTATGCCATAAGGCACCAAATTCCGTATAAATTATTTAATTTAATTTGTGGCCTTATCTTGTGCACTTTTTTAAGGGTTTAAAATTATATTATTTATATTAATTGTACAGGCAAAAATTAAATAAATCTTAAGCTTTATAACAATCCCTGTAGTATCTCCCAAAACATTATTGTACAACTGCCTGAAGGGCATTCTTAACTCCCAATTCCTCATACCCTAATTCCTATTTCTTATTTCATAAATACTTAGTGGCAGAATCTTAAGCTGCTGCTTTATTTTTTTACTCGTCTTTCCGCTTTCAGAAGCTGCGAAGGATGGGCACCTTTCTCAGAAGAGAAAAATACTTGGAGGGTGAAAGTAAAAACACATCAATTGGCATGTGCATGGAAATGACACCAGAGAATTGTGCAAAAATGTTATCTTTGGCTTCCGCACCAAGGCCTCTTGAGGGGGGGGATGGGATTTGGAAGGTAACCACCACCCACCTACCCCATCGTTTATTTCTTTTCGCAAAGCGTAAGCGTAACAATAACAACAACGAAACCCATTTGAAATAACAGGCGATATTGACGTCAAAGGCAAGGGGAGGATGCCTCCTCAGTTTTTTTTGTGCAAAATGGGCCGTGAGCCGTGGCTCTTTGCGAAATTGCCAGAAGATAACTCCGACAGGCGGCTCAGAAAATTGGCAGTTGGATAAGCGAAAAAACCAATTCACGAATACTTTGCATATATAATATATTCCGAAGGAGAGAGGTGGAGGGCGAAGGGCCTTGCCCAGGCAACCATAACGTGTACACCACGCGTTAAAGGTAAACACCCTTTCAGGGGGGAGGTGTTCTGGGTGGTGTTGGGTTGGCTTTTGGGGGGAGGGGTGGTGGTAAGCTCTGTGAAAAAGTGTGCGGGGTCAAACGCCAACTGATGGCTGTCGAGGGGGCGGGTGGTTTGCTAGTCCCAGATGTCCTTTATAAAGTATTTATTATGGGCCGAGTTACTTAAATAATTCAATCTTAAAAATAAATATGGCTTTTAAAAATGGTATTATTTATATTTAAATTTAATAAAATGAATTTTAAGTTTAATTAAATAATGGCATTAAGAAAAAACATGTTTTTTTTTTAATATTTTAATTTAATTAAATGCATTTTAAACTTGGTTTCTCCATCTGAATTCATCTAAAAACTTAAATTATTTCCTCGTATTAACTTTATTCTCTTTTTAATATTTTATTTAACTAATAAAACATATTGTATGTATATTTATAAACATTTTTATTTATTTATGAATTGAATAAAATTAATTTTAAACTTGAAACATTATCCTTTTCATTCGAATTGCTCTCTAAAAAAACACAAGCCAATTATTATAAAGCTTGATCTTTATTTTATATTTTATTTAATTATTATTTTAACTACAAAATACACCAAAAATATCTGCCCGAATGTATATTTTTTTCAGGCTTTTTCTTTTGTAGCAAACAAAAAAAAAAAACACCTCTCATCCCGATGACAGACTGTGATCATTGCGCGAGCATTGATTTTCGATAAATTCCATTGTTATCGCTTGGCAGCCTATCAGAAAATGAAGGAAGTCAAAGGCATGGCTGTGCATTATACGCCTCCGCCGAGCATATCCTTGGCAGGCATCACTAAACCTGACAGTTCCTGGGACGGACGCCCGTTAAAACGGACGACTGGGGATGGTAATGGAGGTTGGAGGTGACATATGAATGTGCCCTGTGATGGGGAGAAGGGGGAAAAAGTGGAAGGTGGAGAGTGAAAAGTGTCTGTGTGCACATTAAAAAAAAATCTATATAAAAAGGGACTTAATAATATAATTTTTTTATATTAACAGATATTTCTTTACTCGCTTTTGGTGATATTGGAGACCGATAACATATCGATAAGAAAAAATATTTGATTAATAAGAAATGGAAATGAAAATGTTCATTTAATTTTTTTTTTTGATTAGCTACAGTTGAAAATTAATTATTATTAATTATTTATTATTATTTTTTATTATTATTTTTTATATATTTATTCTTTATTTATTTAAAACATTGAGGTATATGCCTTTTCCACGTGTGTGTTTGATTCTGCTTTATGAGTGTGGGAAGTGGGTCTAAATGGCTGATAGCGAAAATAAAAGTGGCACACACACACACACACACACACATACATACCTTCAACGGATGTGGGCTCTGGAGGAGGTGTAGTGGGAGGAGGAGGAGGGCGCTGGTCGAGCTGCTGGGGGTACTTTTCCACATTTGCCTGCCGGGGCACAGGCGGAAAATAAAAAATGATGATCCACACAACACACCACCCACCCATCCCTCATCCCCCTTCCCACAACAATAACAACAAACAAAAAAAGGAAAGAAGAAGTAACGCACCGTTGGTTATCAAGGAGGTTGTGCCCTGGCTATTGGGTGCTTATTTTTTTTTATTTTTTTTTTTCCTTAGAGCGAGATTGAGCCTTCTTCTGGCCAGGCTTTGACTGGCTTGCGATTTCATTGAAATAACCGTAGGCCTTCTTCGGGGCTCGACGACTCTTGGTGAGCCAGTGGAGTGTAAAGAGCTCTTTCCTTTATTGGTTTTGTATTTTATTATCACATCTCGTTTATATGCAGACAGACGAGAGAACGGGACAGCCCAGATATCTGGCTATATGCCTGCTACGTGGCCCCAGGCCCTGGTGACACTTTGTGACGCCGTTTACGGGCCATATGGGACTTTGATATGACAACGCAAATATCCGTTATGGGACAGCCGGCACGCACGGTAGCTTTATGGGGGGGAAATAGGGGTGATGATGGGGGGATATGTCCTCTCTTTAGACGACTTCCAACCCGTGAAGAACCCAAAGGATACACATATGAAAGAAGCATCCTTGAAATGGTCATTGGTCGAAGGTTTTAATCAAACTCCTAGAGTTTATATACATTTTTAGATAATTAAAGGATATTTTTGGTAATATTTTAATGGATCTATTAATAAATAATGATAAAATATTAAATAAATAAATCATACAACAAGAATAAACAAATAAATTATTATAAAAAATAATAAATAATTAATAAATTTAAAAAATCCCTCGCTTGACACTAAAACTCCCAACTAGTTCTAGCATTTTCTGAGTGGTCCTAGCATATTCTTGATGAGCATTGGGATATTACCTATAGCTTCTAGATCCCTACAATTCTTAATTTCTAAATCCCTAAAATGTTGAATTTTTTAAATTAAAAAATGCTTTATTATTTTATAATATTTAATTCATTAGGCTAACATTAACTCTTTCACCACAACAATCTTTTGTAAAGTACTCAGTTTTCCTTTCGAATTATCCCCTTCTCAGCAACTTATAAACGAAGTTCCAAAGGCTTATAGAGGTTTATACGTATATTAATCAAAAGCAAAGCTAAACCAAAAACCCTTTCAGGGTTTTTAGTTTACATTTAACACTTATCCTGGCCTTAAACATATATTTATATTATGTATACATATGTGAGCCAGCTGGCTATTTCTAAGCTCAAATGAAATGAATTTTGGTTGGCAGACCCAAAAATGAAGTATTCCCAGTATTACCAATCCCAAGTACCATTTTCCCGTTTCCCCCACAGCCCTCAAGCCAAGAAGTGAATGCAATTCAGCATTTTTGCCGTTTAATTACTCAATCCGAACAGGGAAACTCCACCTACTTACATATGTAAGCTCCAGCTCTGTATCTGTATCCTTTTTGCATATACATATATATATTATATGTGTGTGTGTGTGTGTGTTGGGTAAATGAATTGTGGACCCTTTCACATATGCCACGAACCCGAGAAGCCGAAGCAACCGAGAAGCAACTCCAAACTATTGTTGAAGCAACCGGAGAAACAAAATTAAAACAAATCCTTTCGTTCCATATTAATGGTCGCCATCTTTGCAAGCAAATGACATTCGAAAACATTTATTGCTCTCGCATATGGGTGTGTGTGTGTGTCACACACCCCCCTCCTAACCCTTTTTTCCCACCCACCAAAAGGCAGGCCAGGCCTTCACCCCTTTTGCTGCCTTCGCCTTCGCCTTCGCCATTCGCCATTACAAGTCCACCGAAAATACATATATATGTATATGTACATACATATATACTACATGTGTGTGTGTGTGCTGGGTGTGCGTGTGCTCTGGGTGTTTTTGTGGGTGTTCATTTTGGTAGTGAAGCCCAACAGGACACATTCCTCACGCAAGGATACGAGGCATGTGTGTGTGTGTGTCCCGTCCTGGAATTTAACAGCCAGAAACAAAGGGAAATGTGTGTGTGTGCGTGCTTGTGCGGGTGTGAATAACTACTACTCGCATGTACAGTCATTTCAGTTTACATTATTTACCCATTTCAGCCCGAAAAACTTTACGAAGAAACCCCCCTCTCCCCCTTTACGCCCCCCTCTCATTGCCTTAAACTTTCATTTAGTTTTCTAATTACTTTTTTAATCAAGAAACCAAAGATTGCCGCTGTGCGGAGTCAACCCCTTTTCAGGAAATTATTTTCAAGGGGGAAACAGAGGGGAATTTTGTATTACAATATATCCAATAAGAATTTTTCAAGTTCTTCAGACTCCAATATATCCCATATATATCACGTAAAAAAGGGTATTTATATTTGTATTCTGGCTTAAATAAATATCAGACACGACTGAAAATATATTTTTTAAGCAGTCAAAAAATATATTTTCAATCTTCTAACCATGTCTGATATGGTTCGACATATATCTATATATATCGACGCATTTTCGCGAAAGTATCGTATGTCGTAAAATCCAATTTTACAGGAGAAGCTTTTTTGTGCTTTAATCTCTTAGGAAGCACTATAGAACAAACAAAATTGAAACTTAATTTTTATAACTATAACTATAGGGTTTTCAGTTATAATATTTCACAGGGTAGTGAGACATTAGGTGCCCAACAATTTTGCATTAAAATCTCAATTTCGAAAAAAAGCGACATACGATACTTTCGCGAAAATGCGTCGATATGTACATATTTGGGGTTCCAAAAACTAAGCTAATTGCATTTATTTATTTAAAGGATTTTGGGAGTAAATTATTATTATAATATTATTATTCATTTATCTAAATATTTTTAGATAAAAAATTAAAGCTTTTTGATAGTAAATTGTTATTAAATTATTATTAAATAATTATTATTAATTTATTTAAATATTTTTAGATGAAAAATTAAAGCTTTTTGGGCGTAAATTATTATTAAATATATATTATTTATTTATTCAATTATTTTTAGATAAAAAATGTAAGCTTTTTGTGAGTAAATTATTATTATTAAATTATTTTTGAAATTATATTTTGCTGAAACACTTTTTCGTTGCTAAATATAGACAAAAACGATTAAATAACCTTAGTATCTGAATAAACTAGATGCTTAATGGCGTGTTATCATATTATTATAGTATTTATCATTGTTTAAACATTTGTGTTTTATACTTTGATTTTATAACTTTGATATAAGAACTTTGAGAACTAAAAAAATTAAGCCAAAAATGAACTTTAAAATGTATTTCTATTATATTTTAATATTATAAAATATTAAATACATAAATTGTAAATAAATTTTACATCAACTAATCAGGAAATATAATATTAAATTAATTTACTTAATAAATCTTTCCTTCTGTCTGCTTTTCTGCTCTCAAAAAATTTCCGCAAATTTTCCGCGCTACCTCCCCTCGCATCTGGGGCGGGGAAACTTTCCACTCGCAATTTGATTTTCCGGCTGGACAAAGGTCTAGCCGTGATGGTCGGCCATTTTGGATTTCCCACCCCCGCCACTCTCTCTCTCTCTCTCGGTGTGTTTGGGTTTGTTTGCTGTTTGCCGTAGTCTGTGCCCAGGCACCACCTTTGCCCTGACCACTTCCCCAATGGCAATCCCAATCCCGAACCCAATCCCGAACCCAATCCCATTTCCAATTCCGGATCCTCACCCCCAGACCTGCTTCTGAGGGTCCTGTCACTCAGCGTGCCTGGCCATCGCCTTCGATTCGCTTTTTATGGCTCTCATCCCTTCCGACGCCGATAGTTATTGAGTTTTCCATTTCCCCGGCCATGCCACCCACGGCAATGTAATGTCAATTTACTTCAAATTGAAATGATTCAAGGGCGAATCCCCGAGTTTTTGGTCACTGAGAGAAATATCAGGAGTAGTTTTTACACATTTTCTTAAGAAAATATAATTTAAAATATTTTAAAATTATTTTTGGAATGTTCTTTTAAATATTTAAAACAAACTTCTTTTAAAATTGCTTAAAATATCTTTTTAAATATTCCCAAAGGACCCAAACTGATTTTCTTTCCGTGTAGCCTGTAATCTGCCTGGCGTTTCGCTAGCTATTTTTGGTCCCCAAGTCCGAGGGCTAACTCGCGGCGAACGTCTGCTGTCCATGCGCAGGACAAGGACCAAGCACCAAAGGACCAAGGACCAGGCACCACGGAAAGGACACAACAAACAGGAAGGAGCAGGAGGAGGTGGTGGAGTCTGAGGGTTGGCAAAAAAGGATGACAGGGCGTGTATTTATTGTTACCGCTTTTCGTGGTCGCGTCACACGAAAAACTTGGACACGCCGAACTTTGTGTATCGGACAGGCGACGCAGGACTCTCGCTCTCTCGCGGGGTCCTGGCTCCCTGGACCGGGTGAAATATTTATTACTTATCTACCGCTGGCTACCCCCAACCCAAACCCTGAGCCCAAAAATAGTCGTCGTCCACTGATTTCCTTCTCGACGTCGTCTTCGTCGTCGTCTGGCGTTGTTTATGCGTCTGGGTTCGTTTCCCCTTGGGGGCTGGCAGCAGCTGCAGATGGGGGTTAATGTACAGTTATGGCCAAAATGACCATCGTGAAAGAGGGAGGGGAGGAGGAGGAGGAGGCAGGTGTGTCTGGATTATTGATTTCATGGGGGGAACGGAGGAGAGTCTAGGCAGGCCTAGGAAAGTCTTGGATTTGGCTTTGTGGTCTTAAAAATGATTTTAAAACTTGTAAAAACTAAGTTTTATTAATTAAAATTAATAATTAAAATTAAATATAAATATTTACAATAATAAATATTATTTATATTAAAGATATTCAACTTATTTATGATATCTTTAAGATTTTTAAGCTTAAAATAAAATAAAATGGATGTTCAAATGTCTCGGGCAGACCACAAGCTGTCAGGGAGAAAGGAGCTACCAGGATATCTCATGTATGTGCTTCCCCTGCTCCCCCTCTATTACTCTTTCTCTCTCTCTTTCTCTCTGTCTCTGACAACAAAGCTTTGAGGGAAAACTTCCCGAAAAGTAGAAAAGCAAAAGGGTTGAAGGAACATTGCATATGTGAAACGGAAGACTTCCATGCCGCCAACCAAGTCCATCCAAGTCTGTGTCCTTTCTGGCTACCCACTTCAACCACCACCCCCAAGGCCCTCTCAATTCCCCCCCATTATCCCCTCATCCCATACGCCATTAGACCTTTTGTTGTCTGCAGTAAAATTCTCCATACGTGTGTACACACAGGACCTGCCTCGTACCCCCTGCTCGTCCTGCCTTGCAAAAGTTTAATTCAAATCACAAAGACACACACTCAGGACCCGTATGTGTGTGTGTCTAGGAAAAGTTTGGAAATTCATGCGGTGGCAAACCGACTGAGGACGTTCTCCCTGCCTCCCCTGGCCAAATAGGATCTAAAATCCTTTTTAAACCTCGACTTGCCTCGCCCCCCCTTTTAGTTTATATACCACAACTCTCCTGCATATGTATATGTGCACGTACGTGTGTGTTCTGGTGTGTGTGAGTGTAAGGACAAAACTAATATACGAGCCAGGATTCCCGAACTAACTGGTTACAGTTTTACAATTTTACAATTTCCTAAATTGTCTTATTGCGCCTTTTGGGAAATGGTTTCCTTGCAGAGTTTTTCATTCTTTTTCTTTTTAGGTTTCTT
The DNA here is from genome assembly GCF_030179895.1 of Drosophila kikkawai. Classification (NCBI taxonomy): domain Eukaryota; kingdom Metazoa; phylum Arthropoda; class Insecta; order Diptera; family Drosophilidae; genus Drosophila; species Drosophila kikkawai. The sequence continues at coordinate 12,980,095 of NC_091733.1, read as the reverse complement.
GTTTCATTTCCATGTTTCAATTAAATAAGTAAATAATATTAACTAAATATTGTATAATTATTAATAATTATAAATGTTTTAAGGATGACAAAAGATTTGTATATTTTATTTCCCATATTTGCTTCACTATTTCTTCTTTTTCTTGTTTCACTTCCATGTTCCATTTTCAACGGTAAGTAATTGTTGTATTTCTATAAATATACTTTAAAATAATTAAAAAAACAATATTGGCTTTAATTTTAGGTGACGTAAGAAATATTGCTTAAAATATATTTTATATTGTATGTTTCATTTCTAGATGTTTCAAATGTAGTAGTTAATAATAATTTTATATATATATTTACATAGTATTACATTTAATAAATAGTTCTAAATGGCTATTTTGAAGAGATGATTTATTAGTTTTCTGTATTCTGTCTTGAACTTTCCAATCCCTGTTCCATTTCCCTGTTCCATTTCCTTGTTTCATTTCCCTGTTCCAATTTTAACAAATAAATATAAAAATGTATGTTTCCATTTAAAGCCAAAACTTGCATGATTTTTAGAGGGTTGAGTTAGTTCTTTGTATGTAAAAACATTTTTAACTAATGGAACGAATGATGTCCTGAAATGTTGATGTCTTTCCTTTCGAGAGACCCCCAAATATGTATGTACATGTACCGTCAGATGTGAAGAAGTTAACTCGACCATAGAGCAGGAATCGGGCGGAGGTGGGCGGGGGAAAAACGAGAACACATTGTTATTGGAAGCTGGGAAATCGGTGACTGTTAAAGGACTCGCAAGCTGATGGGGGGGGGGGGACAGGGCCGGAGGACATTGGTGGGTCGTTAGGCGAGCTCTATGTGTATGTGTGTGGATAGTGACTGAGGACCCCTTGCATATTTCGCTAGAGGAAAAGCCAAGTCAGGACGAGAAGGTGGCGGGAAAGGAGCCGCAGCGGAAGCAGACGAAACGAAACGAAACAGTCTTTTGCTAAAAGTTCGAGTCTGACATGAGCAGGACCTCGGCGTCCACCCACCTCTATATATATATTCATATACATGCACGTACATATAAGTATGTCTGCTTGTGTGTGTGTGTATATATATGTATTTATCGACTTTGTGTGAGCTCGTGAAAACATCAAGCGAACGGAAGAAGCTGTCCGACGGATGCCTAAGCGGAATGCTGCTCCTGCTCAATGTTCCATTAGTCCTAATGTGGAACGAAATGGTAGTGGGAGTAGGGCGAGTGCGAGTAGTGTTATTTCCCCTTTCCAAATCCCATTCACCGTTAACGGTTTTCCGCCATTTTGTGGCAGTGAGGTATAAGTGGAAATAGGGAACAAGCCGTTATCAATAGGTTTTTTATTATATAATTTTTAAATATATTTTTTTTTTAATATTATCATCTCTTGAGTAGTTCTTTTATATGTTTTTATAGTTGAATTATTTAATATGTATTGAGGTCCTTGTTTTTGTTCCATTCTTACCAGTTTCTTTTGGCAGTGAGGAACGAGTGGGAAAGGGAAACAAGTTTTTATCAATAAGATTTTTCCATATCTTATAATTTTCTAAGCAGCTTCTATATCTTCTATATATATAGCTTCTAGTTTAATTATTTAATATTATTTGAGGTCCTTGATTCTTACCATTTCTTATCAGTTTCATTTGGTTTATTGCCCTGGAGAATCTCCCATGTGAAGAGCTTAGCTTGGCAGGCACTTACTGTTCTCTTTCTATATATATTTTTTTTTCTGTTCTGTTTGTTGCTGTCTTCGCTTAGAAATAATTCCCATATAATTCTGTCGTTCCTTGTCATTGTCTTGCTCATATCCGTGATGAGGACTTAGTTTTAGGTTCCCAGCGCCGTAGCAGTAGCAGATTTTCAGTGGCTTTTTGGGTGGAGAGCAGAGAGACTACGGAAATATTTGATGCCCTTTAAAATTTATTAAAATTATTTTATATAAATATATCAAAATGTAACAGTATTATATCAGGAAAATACCGGAAATATGCCTGGAATATAACAGGAAATTAACAGAACTATTCCTGGAATACAAAAGGAATATACCAGGTTTTTACCAGGAATATATCAAAAATAATCCCTACATATGCCAGTAATATATCAGGAATATACCAGGAATAGACCGGGAATATATCAGGATTATACCAAAAGTATTCCAGCAATATATCAGAAAATACGGGAAATTTGGCTGGAATATATGTATCAGGAATAATCCATGAATAATCCAGAAATAAACCGGGAATATACCCGGAATATAATAATATATAGCTGTAGCTTATCAGGAAAATAATAAATAAATTTATATTTAATAATTTTAGATTATAAATTAATTAACATATATTTAGTATTAATAAAAATTTATAAATAACGTAAAGTATATATAAAAAATAAATGAAATCATCACAAACTTCAATTCAATTAAAAATATAAATATTTATTACATTTTCCCCCAAAACAGATGCATGTCCTTATATGCCCCATGGGTGTAGGGTACTACACCCACACACATCCACACACGCACACGTACATCAACAAGTCTGCTCTGAAATACAATTTACTTTTCGTTGGGATTACATTTTGTGTATGTTCTTTGGCATTTCTCCTTGCCGCTCCTCGCCTTGCTTGCCATTCGCTTTTTTGTAAATAAAAAGAGCTCAGGCTTAAATGATAGGGTAGGGTATCATGTGGGAGGGATAGGTGGGAGAAAAGTGGGCGGGGCTGCTGCCGACGCCGCAAGCAGTTCAAACAGTTGAGGCGGAAAGTACGCATAAGCTCTGTCAGTGGCATAGTTTTCCTTGTTTTCCTTGTATTTCCCTTATGTTTTTCTTGTTGTTTTCAGTCTATTTTTTTTCGTATTTTTTTTAGGGATTATTATTTGCCATATTATAAGAAAACGGTTTTAGTTCAAATGTCAACAGCAGCGGCAGGGTAAAGAGAGTGCAAATGGTAGGAAGGATGAAGCAGGATGGGAGGCTGAAAGGATGGGAGGCTGAAAGGAGGGCAGGATGGATTTATTATTCGGTTGCCAAGGCGCGTTGCCAGCCGTATGTGCCTTTGATCAAGATCAGAAACATAAGTCTATATCTTGTATTTTTTTTTACAATTTTAAACCTTGTTTCCTTGGTTTTTTTTTTTGTATACAATTTGTAAGGATATTTAAACTGTTTAATTGAGAAATTAGCGTAAGATTTAACTACTTTAATTTTGATTCATTTTCTCCAACAGAAAATCCCATGATTCCCATGTTTTCCTTTATATTTTCTCAATATTTTTCCAATATTATTCCAATATTTTTCCAATATTATTCCAATATTTTTCCAATATTATTCCAATATTATTCCAACTTTTTTCCAATATTTTTCCTATATTTCTTCCCATTTTTTTTCTACAAGTTAAAACCTAGTTTCCATATATTTTTTGTATGAAATTTTAAAAAATATTTAAACTCAGGAATAAAAAAATTAATTTAATATTTAACTACATAACTTTTGATTCATTAACTCCCACTATTCATATTTTCTGTAATATTTTTCCAACACCAATTAAATTTACATCATTTTTCGCCCCATAATCACTTGACCCCTTGAAATCCAACTGGACTTCTCCAGTTTCGAGTTTAATCCTTTTGATATATAGTACCTTGACCATCCCCCTGGCGAAGGATGTTGATGAGATGACCAATTCGTTAATAATTCACGGATGTAAGCAGTAAGTTAAATATTTTCCAGCCAAGCCAAATGTTGTGATCGTGTGCCCAGCCCACTCGGGACCTATGCTACTTGCCAGCAGAAGAAGGTCCTTTTTCCCCCCCTGTTTGCACACAATTTGTACGAAGAGAAGGGATGTGTGTGTGTTGCCCCATTAAATCCATGATTTATGTTCTGTTTAATGTGAAAAATGCTATGTTTTTACCAAAGAGATCACTCCCCGAGCACGCTTCATTATGGCAGAGGGTTGGAGATGGAAAGAGAGCTGCTGGCTCCCGGCGGCGGCCACTAATCAAGTTGACCACTGGCCAGTCACCCCTTGACCGGACTCCCTGAACCCGAACTCGAACCTGATTCCCAGGACCTAAAGTCTAAAGTCTGAATACTGAATCCTAAAGCCTGAACCCGAACCTGAGCGTGACCAGTGAACAGGGAGCAACCCCCTGAGGTCCTGCCAAGTTTATTTCAATTTGCATACCAATTGCTCGGCCTGATTTGTTCAGTCAGGGTGGGAAAAGCAGGCATTATATTATACTTTATACGTTATATATATATATATATATATATATATATATATATGTATGTATATGTAGAGCGAAGGGTTGGCCTAGCCCAGCCCTGCCCAAAGGATAAAGGACAATGTGACGTAACGAAACGGCGGGCTTATAAGCGTGATAATGATGATGGCTGACCTCTGGCCAGCTGCTTGGAAAAATGGCGCTGATGCCTTAACTTTTGACCAAGGTCCTGCAGGATCAGCAGGCTCGTTCAGCACGTGCTCAAGACGCTGCCCAGCAGTCATTGCAATTTGGGATTAGACAGCCCATTGACACTGCAGGCAGGGGGTCCTTTATCCTGTTTTTTGCCTTCCTTTCGACCACCTCCCTTGGTGGTGGTCAGCGCCTGTCAACATTATTTCTCAATTAATTTTGAATTTCTCATGAAATTAACCCAGAAATCGGCTGGGCAGTGACCTTCGCCACTTGGCAAAAGGGGCACGTGTTTGGTCATCGGTCGGTCACTGCCTCAAGGGGGAGGGGTGGGGGGTAAGTCCTTCTTTCCAGGATTGGATTATGGGTAGTGCGGGGGGTGACCAAGAGGAACGACACTTGTTGAGGGCTTGAAGTGTGTATTTATCATTTTATTGCATTTATTTAAGGCACCGAAAAAAAAAGAATATTACTTTTTTTATGCTTTAATATATTTTCTTGGGAGAAGCTAATATTTGAGGGATATTTTTAAGAAGTTATTTATTATGACAAAAATAAGGTAAGCTTGTACAAAATTATAAATAATAGAATTACCATATATTTTCCTTATTTAACCTTAATTTGTTTACAACTTAAATATATAATAAATATTTTCTTTATTGTTTCTACATATTTTCTATATATTTTCCATATATTTTCCATATAGTTTTTATATATTTTCCTTATATTTTCCTAATATTTTCTAAATATTTTCAATATATTTTTCCTTATATAATATATATTCTTGATATAGCTTCCACATATTTTTTAATATTTTCTATATACTTTCCATATAATAGTCATATATTTTATATTTATTATTTTATATGGATTCCATATATTTTCTATCCATTTTCTATATATTGTTAATATATTTCACATATATTTTCTATATATTTTTCATATCTTTGAAAATATTTTTAATATATTTCCCATACATTTTCAATAAATTCTATAGACATTTTGCTAGTTTTTTCTACATTTTTTTGAGGTGTAGAAAATCCTTGCTGCAGCGAGCCCTTAAATGAAATTAAGTACGTGTCGGCATGCGCTGCTGTCGGTCTTTATTTATTTTTTTTTCTGCTGCTGCTACTGCAGCCAGGAAGTGATAGAATGAATGGCTATACCCCCCTCCCCGCCCCACCTTTTCATGCAAAAGGAGGAGAAAAAGGGAAGAGGGGGACGGAAAAATGCACAGACAGACTTCCTGTGGATTTTCCGGAATTTAATTTATTAAAAACAACGAAGGACAAGACTGGCTCTAAGACACCCAGTGTTCCCTTAAACTTGAACCGATCTATATCGGTTTCTGGGATCTGCCAGCTTTATCTTTGAATGAAAACTAAAGTAAAGTCGTGACAGGACCTCAGGGGGCAGCCAGGGCAGGACAGGCTCCAAGCGAAAGCCAAAACAACGAAACACAAAAAGGGGTTGAGCTCAAGGATCGAAGGACGAGAGGAAGAGGCGATCTGAATTAAGCGAGAAATGTGTGAAGGCAGCGCTTGATTGACACGTTGACAGTCACAGGACGACGCAGGACGAAGGACACGACGCGGCACAGCCGGTCCCGAATCCGGATCCCGTTGCGCCGTCGCGATCCTGCCAACGAGATTGCTCCTCGTCCTTGCCTCGTCTAATCCCCCGCCGGGGAATTGTTTTAAATATTAAAATCAAGAACGCAAATACATGTCCTGCGGCGTCCTGGTCCTTAAAAAGACCGTTTGAATTATTTACCGCAAACGCATTTTATACTTATAATTTTTTTTTATATTTTATATAAATAAAATCAATTATTTTTTAAGTTGAATATGTGATTTTTTTTAATTAAAAGGAGAGGCTTGCATTTATTTTTGCTTTAAAAAATATAGAAAATAAGAAGAAATAATTTTCAAATTACAGTAATATCTTTAAAGTATATTTAATAATATCTAAAGAGAATTTAAGGGTTTTAGATATTAAATACCTTTAAGATATATACCGCTTAATATGTGCACTTACCTGTCTTATTTATTGGTTTGTTTGTAATTTATTAATTCTTATTTTATATATATTAGCATATATATTTTTTACTTGTTTTAATTACGTGATTTATTTTTATTTTGTGATGAATTATTATTTTATTTCTATATAAGAATATTATATTATTAATTAATTATTTATTTATTTATTAATTTTTTCTATGCCTATTTAATTTTTTATTTGTTTTATTAATTTGATTTAATCATTTTATTTTTATTTAATTAATTTTAAAAATGATCTAACGATCTATTTATTTTGCAGCCGTCGATGTTTTATCCTTTGCGATCGCCTGGCAACTGTTTTGGCCTCCGATTTCCGCTCGAGAGGTCCCTCCAAGAAACTGTCTCCGATTTGGCACGCACATCCTTGTGCCTGCCAGCACGCAGGACATCTGTTTTCGCGCTCTGTTTTTTTTTTTTCAATATCAATGCGGAATATGCAAATTTGCATTTTTTGGTCTTTGTTTTCATTTCGCTTTTCCATCGGGATTAGAGCGGAGAGTGCCCCTTTCGCATGTCCCACCCCGGGAAATAAAAGATTATAATGACGGTGCAAGGATGGAGATCGGGCATTATAATTTGCATTTCTCCGCACGATGTTGTCACACATCAGGACGAGGAGGGGAGGGGGAGAATGCCTGCCTTCCTCCCTTTTACTTAATTTTTTTTTGCAGATCAATAAATATGCAAATTTGCACTCGCCGGTTGCTGTTATCCTTTTGCAACATTGCACACAATATAAAAAATGTACACAATGCACAGGACTCGGGATTTCGGTACCCAGGAAAGGCCCTCCCCTTCCGCCGCTGCATTCGAATTTCCATCATTTTCGCAAATAATTGATTTGTGTTCGACACACACATTTCCCTTTCTTCGTGTTCCGTTTCGTTTCGTTCGAGTTTAAATATTCAAATTACGGCATTGGCATTCAAATTGCACATCCGGTTGCTACCTACTTTGCATAGAGCATTATGTGTAACCCTTCGCCTACCCCTACCCTCCCCTCACCGATGATCTGGCATCCAATTTTCCATTTCCCTGGCCCTGGATTTTTACGGCCCCGATGGCTAGGTGTGAATTGGCCGCGATCCTTGATAAGACACGACAAATCCTTCGGCCAATTTATCGGAGGCCAGAGATAGGACATCGAAGTTGATCGCTGATGTCCTTTTTGTGGGTCCTTGGCCAGTGATGTCCAATAAGGTAATTCGAGTTTATTAGGTGATATTATTAAGGACTATTTAATATTTGTATTTTTATAAATTTTGAGTATAAATAAAAAAAAAGTAAAAAATATCGGCTACAGCCCCATAATTTTTAAATATTATTAAAATATTAATAAATTTAATTTTTTTTAAGGAAAAGTAAATTTTATCATTCATCATCATTTATTTATAATTATATAAAAAGGAATAAATTAATTAATACATAAATAAATAAATATTATAGTTTGTAAAGTGCAAACTTGTATCAATTTATTTTTTGATTTATTTTTAGTTCTCAAACCAGAGTTTAAGATCACTTTTGAGGCATTTATTGACCTGCAGTCTCTGAAATAAATATTTTAAAAATATTTTCCAGAATAATTAATAATAATTATATTAATTTTATTATATTCAGTTGAAAAATAAAGAAATAATAGTTAGTGTTTACAAATTCTAATCACAAATCGTGCCAAATAATATATTTCAATTTCTATAAATTAGCAATTAAAATTAATATATAATTATAAGCATAAAAAAAACATAAAGGCCTTAGTTTCTTTGGCTCATTTTATTCCAAAAAGGAATTGTATTCTTCTTTATTTTAATAAAAATAATTAAATAAAGAAAAAGGCTTAAATGCTTGCTACAATTTCTAAAAATAAATTCTAAACAATTCCTGTCTCCCCTCCAAGCTGCCAATTAATGGACGTCAAAGGACTCTAGCTCGGTTTTATTGCTTTGCTGAGTTTGGAATTCAAATTTTCTAATTGCCATAAAAAATGTTAACCAAAATGTTCACATATAGGGAGCACTCGGCACTATCTTTTGGCAATCGAATATGAAAATCATTTGAGATGTGGCTTCATATACATATGTATATGTATGTATATAGGACCGTATGTACGTATGTGTATGCAGCGAATGAATCGCCCACACATGCACAGGCACCCCGAAGTGCTCACATAAATATCGCGCATTGTGTATATGTATTGGCTTACATAAGCCTCGGCTTCTGCCCAGCTTGGTCCACCCCTTTGCACCACCCCAGCCACCCTGGCCACCCCCCAGTGCCTTCATTTGTGTCTCTCTTTCGATAGCACGAAATGTGCATATGCTTCAAAGTGCTCTCCACATCCATTTCCAACTCTCGCACACACATGTGCGCAGGCACACACACACACGGGCTCACCCGCAGGACATGCACATATATACATATATACAGAGGGACAAGACAATAAGGAGGAGTGGGTGGTGGTTGGTCGGTCGCCTGCCTGCCTGCCTGGTCGGTGGTGGCTCAAAGGGCTACTTTAGGGATGTATATCTGTGCAGCATCCGATAGGATATATCGATCTGATAATATTGACTTTTGAAGCTATAGAAAACATAAATAAAATTTATCGAAAGCATTTATATTTTACAGAAACCTTTTTACAAAGGCTTAAATTGCATTTTAAAAGAGTTAAAATAAATAATATTATTTTTTTTTAATTAAAGCACAAGTCATAATTCATTTTTAGATTAAATATTAAAAGAATAAAATTTGTTTATTATTATATATTACAGAAATCTTTTTACATAATTTAAAAATAAATTTCCGATGAGTTTAAGTAAATAATATTATTTTTAAAGGTAAGCTGAAGTCTTAATTCACTTATAGGTTCAATATAAAAAGAATAATATTTATCGAAATAATCGAATATTAATACTCATTTTATCGATGATTTTTTTTGTATAATTTTCAAGTTATACATGTCAATATATTTCAAGTTTTAATTAAACAAGGCAATACTAATTCTACAGGAATAAAAATGATATATACCTCTATTCTAGTGCCATCTCTAGGACTCTTTCGAACTGCTTTGAGCTCCACACACACACACGCTCCCGTACCCACCTTGGGTTCTCCCTCCTTCTCCTTCTCCTCATCTTCATCCCCCTCCTTCTCCTGTCAGGACCTCCACTCCTTTGGCGTTGTCGCCCGGGCGACCATTATAAGCATGAGATATTCATTTGCTTCATTCTTCACATAGCCACTGACATGGACCGAGCGCCGTGGGCCAGAGCGAGGCGGCGAATCGGCCAATGGAAAGAGATGGGGCGATAAAGGATGGAGTCGCATGTATGTGAGCTGCGCAAAAGTCCTTCAATTAAAGATACGATGGCGAGCGAGATGGAGATGGAGATGCAGAGGGAGCGAGAGATGTGCAGATGTGGAGATGTGGAGAGCGAAAGTTCAAAATGTGCAAAAACCAGAAAGCACAACTCCCCAGCACACACACACGCACACACTCACACACGTGTGTGCCCAAATGCGTGCTAGGATACAGGATACAGGAATATCCAAGTACAGTCAATCTTCTATAAGTCTTTCTTTCTCTGCCCAACTAAGTGTCTGAGAATTCTTCTGATAATCCTTAATGTTAAGGTTACAACCGCCTTTCTCCTGCCTGCTGCATACAGGGATATAACAGGAGAGACATCAGAGACCTTCTCAAGATTAGTACAATACATAATACACCTAGCTCCTGATAAACAACAGAAGATTACAGGGTCCAACATCCAAAGATTCGACTGGCACTACAAAGAAAGATGATCTTGGAAATTCTGTGAAAGCTTCGGCTTGGAGTTCCTGGAACAACTGAAAATGGGACTTCCAGAAACCTTTTAAAGAGCGGATAAAGTCTAGATTTGAAAAAAAATCTCTAAAGAGCTTAAAATCTCCCTTAGAAATCTCTGAAGACCTTGAAAATTCCGTTTTTTTTTTTTAGAAATCGCGGAGGTTTTAAAATCTTTTTTTTTTCAAAAAACCCAGGAGATATTAAAACGCATTTCTAAAATTTCACAAATTTGTTGTTTAATAATTAAATATATATATTCCATTTTTGGAGTTGGACTGTACACACATGTGAATGTAGCCATAGGTTTGTGTGGCATGCGTATGTATGCGAGTGTGTTCAATACTCTATGCTCATGTGTGTGTCGGCTTTGAGTGTGTGTGTGAGTGTGTGGAGCAGCCGCCATCTTCGTGAACGGAGGTCGCGAGTAATAAAACACGAAGCGGCTCGGACGCGACGGACTAACTAAAGAAAGGGTGGTCTTGGCGAAGGGGGTGGTGGAGTAGGGGAAGGCGTAAAGAGGGGGGGGGGGCTTACCAAAGATGCGCATGTGGGAGCCAGCACACACACACACACACACACTCCTAGCGCGGTAACTCATATGCGTGTGTGTAACGGGAATGGACGCAACATGTTCGTCCAGCTTCCATTGTTCCGTGGTGACAGCGACGCCTGCTGAGGCAGCGACACCGGCAGCGACGGTGACGTTGACGTCAACCGAGAGGCTGGGACTATCGCGAATGGAGTGAGCGAAAAACCGACGACGACGACCACATTCGATAGCCTTCGATGAGCAATACATTTTGCTTCCCTTAAAAGTGAAGCTGCTCGCTCGCTCGCTCGCTCGTTGGTCTTTCCCTTTCCCTCTTCCTCTCCCTCCCTGTCTTGCTGCCATTCGCTGTCTCGCTCCGTCTCTCTCGCTCACTGGCTTCCTCCCACACATATGTGTGTGCGAGGAGCAGGATATGCATGTGTGGGTGTAGAGATGCCTGCCATTGCTGTCACTCTGGAACGAACGATAGACGTAGCTGGAATCTCTGCCCACACACGCACACCAACACACACACACCCACGCAGGGTCCACAACAACCACTCAATGACCTGCCCCCTCCCCGAAAGTAGCCCCAAAAACGTTGCGCAGGTTTTTCAGTATTTCGGTTAAAAGGGTGCGCCGACTTCGCTGTCTGAGTCTCTGCCTCGGCCGGCGTCTTTGTTGGCCACTTGGTAGCCCAAGAAGAAGAAGCCCCCCATTCCCCTATTTAACCCCACCTCCACCCCGTACATTTTACACATATATTTAAAAAAAAAATTAATAAATAAAAACAGAAATTCGTGACTTAAAGTCAATATAAAGATCATTAAAAAATATAGTTTATGCAAACTTCACAAGAAATACAAATTTTTCTTAAATAAAATTATATGCAATTTAATTCGAAAAAAAAAAACAGTCTGATAACGTACAAGATTTAATTCAGTACTTATTTTAAATAATTCCAATCAGATCAAGACCGTTTAAGGCAAAGTTCGCAAGATAACGGTTGCCTGCAGACCCTTTGGGATTTGTAGTTAAATTCCAAAAGCTAGAAAATATTTTTAAAAGGAATCCGGCTCATATACATATATTCAATCAAAGCCAATCCTTAGGATTTAAGTATCGGCTATTATATAGTTTATATCCATATATATTCCCTATTCTGGCTAAATAACTAGGGTCGTAAGTAATCCTAAATGTATGGAAATATATTCCCAAGCAAACTCGAGTCATTAGACCCGCATCCCTAATTGATCTTACCCCCATTCCCACACCCCACCCCCTTTTTGGAACCCTGAAAGCTGCCCGACATTCGCATAAATTAGTTTTGGCAGCTGGCAAATGAAGAGAACGCTTCGCTTCACAGTTCGTGGGAGTGCCGAGCGGCCATCTTGCCAATATATGCGAGCATATGTGTGCGACCCATACACCCACACACACACACACACACATGAGTGGAAATACATACAAGCGTACATATATTGACAGGCAAGTACATGCACACAGCGACTCGAGTTTTCATAGCATACAGAAAAGGGCGTTCTGACCAGAGGGCCATATGTGTATATGTATGTACATATGTGGACCTAGGCATGTATGTATATAGGGAAGCCAGTGGGTGTATGTCTACATATGTGAGAGTTGGCTCCTAATTAAGTCCACAGTCACTCTCTGCCTTTCCCTCTACCTCTTCCCTCATAGGGGAACGATGAGATTCTCTCTCGCTCTTTCTCTGGCCACATGCAAATCGATTTCAATATGTTAATGGCGCAAACTTTTGAGAATATGAAGTGAAATTTTCTGGCTTGGCAAATTATACATATATGTAAATATACCACAAATCGCAGGGATATTAAAAAAGGAACAATGTTTAAATTATCCATTATCTTATATAAAAATTCTTTTCTTTATAGGTATTTACCAGATCTCTCACTAGAAAGTGTTTTCGTTTAACTCTTTCGTTTTATTTCTTGCGCCTTGCCTGCAATTTACAAATAGTAGCGAACGAGAGAGTTTCTTTTTGAGCAGCCTAAGAGAGCGTCTCGCTGTCCTTTAAAGACCGAAATTACAAAGAAAACAAAGAATACGGTGTTATTAAGAGACTTTTTTATATAATCCACATATTCTTATTATAATATACAAAATATTTCCGAATTTTCCTATCACAGCATCCCTGACTTTAATTTGTCATGACTAGCTCGACGAGCCCTGTCAGAGCTCAGTCCCAACAAACACTTTGAATAGGAAACAACAGGAAAAAAAAGCAACAAAAAAAATCTATATAATATATTCTAGTTTTCGGTTAAGTTTATATTAAATTTAGATATTTAATAGTTAAATTTTGCATAATTAGGCTTAAGCACAAAGTGGATAAAAGAGCATTCTGGTAAATATTATAAAAATAAAAAAGGAAATCTTCTCTTTAACCAAAGAAAACCCCTTGGAAGAAGACACATCAGCAAGAACACAGTTGGTGATTCGACAAAAAGAGAGTATACACCGACACAGTATGGGCAATAGAGAGGGGCAAGAAACAGAGGTCAGTGAGGTAGGGCATTTTCAGTGACGCCGAGATGAGAGAGGCAACGGACTTGACGTATGAAAGCAGCGATCGGTGAAGAATTTCTAGGATTGACTATATGTAGGACACAGAGACATAGACAGACGAATTGCATCAAAATTCGAATGGCATCAATAAAAACCCGAGGGCGCCAGCAAATTGAAAAATGTAAGTATTCAGGATTTGTCTCTTTTAAATTTCCCAAAGAAAAAGGAGGAGATCTCTCCCGCATCTATTTTGGAATTTTAAATCTAATTCTTCAGGAATTGCTATGCCCTGAGAGCTGTCCTAGCTGGAGGAGGGACTGCTGGAGGAGAGCCTAAGATCCTGACTGGCTGATGGCTTTCTCCTACCCATTTATTTAACATTTGGCTTACAAAAATACATATAAAAAACTAAGCCTGCCTTTTTATTGGGTTTTATTTTAATTTAAAATATCATTTTATAAATTGATTAATTTAATGTTTAAGATTATTTCTTTACTTATTTCATAAACATTCTTTTATAATATAAAAACCCTTAATTCATAAAAGGCAGTGTTAAATAATATTTTAAAATTCGGAAAATATTTCGATCGCATCATTCTTGACTTCGATTTAATTTTAATAATTTTAAAGTCGACGAACACCTTCAACCATCAACATTTAATAATAAGAAAAATATTTATTTTACATAATTTGTGTTAAAAAAATTGAATAATTTATATAAATCATATTAGGCCTTAAATTAATTTCTTCCACATTTAAAACGAAAACAAGTCCTAACAAATTCCGATATTTTCGATTAAGTCTCGATTTTCTTACAAAACGCGTATGTATGCATGTACGTACCCTTTGGATACACTCTCCCCACACACACACACACACACACACACTCACATCCACCTCTAAAAACAAGAAAAGCTTAGGGTGGAGGTTGTGGGTGGGTGGTGGATGGGCGTTCGAGCTAAAAGTCAATACCTTTCGTTGACGTGTGATGTGTGCAGCTTTTTCCCTCTCCCTCTCTTTCTCCCTGGCCTTTTCTCGCTTTCCCGTGTGCAGACACAGGTACAGTTTTCAATTACGACAGTTGAGTGGAGATCCTTTGACGGGCGTCGTCGAGATTCCTTTTGCACAGGCAGAGTTTTCGACTTTAAGTTGATTGCGTTTGGCAATTTGCAGATTGATTGTAATCAATATAATTAACGTTTTCTCTTCATTTTTATTTTGTGCCAAATGTGGGACAATCGATTTACACAAAAATCGATGCTTTCAAGCTTGAATCAATGCATTTTCGGTGGGGGTTCTTGGCAAATATATTTATTTTCTGTCATCCCTCATATAAAACTATAGATTTAGGTGCAAATAATCGATATTATAATTAAAATTAAGCTTGGTTTAAACTTTCAATTAAATTAAAATACAAATTGTTTTTTTTTTGTTTTGATTATTCTATCGATAATATTGATAACTACAAATTATGTGATATATTTTCTTATATATTTTCAATAAATTTCCAAAACGTCAAAAGGAATTCGTCAATATATCAATCGAAATTTAAAGCAATAGTTGCCGATATTTTATTTTTATATTTATATCTATATATGTACATATGTTACTTATATCCATATGCCAAAATCTCTCCCGTGGCTTAATTTTCACATTTTGCAATAACCAATTTCTACATCACACGTCCTGGCAAAAATCCAAATCCTTTGCCGTTGGCATGCAAAATCCTTGAGGGAACCCTAGATGGACCGCCGATCGTGCGAAAGAAATAAATCTGCGACGGTCCTAGTCCCAAAACCCCGAATTGCATAATTTTCTTCTTTATGTTTTCTTTTTTTTTTTTTGCATGTCCTGGGAAACTCCTTGGGCCTCCTGTCACCTGCATGCCGGCGCACCGTTGCGTAATCAAATTACACGCTGAATGCGAGGCAGAGGGAAACCGCACCCCGAGAGGAGGTAGGGAGAAAAGGGGTGTCCTGAGAAAGGACTGAGGCCAAGGGGTGCATGTAAATTATATCTCGAATGCAAAAGGATTACCAGGCCAAGATGCAGGGAAAAGCCGGGTGCCGCAATTAGAAGGAAGGCAAGAATGCGGCATTTACATTTCCCGAAAAGGGGGAAGCGCGGAAAAATCTCAATATGCAAACGGAAAGAGATGATGTGTCGGTCGGCCGTTTAATTAAAAATCGGAAAAGGTATAAATTTCGGTTTGAGGGGCGATTGACAGGACGAAAGTAACGGTTCGCGACAGTTCCCGAAAATTATTACCCATGCAAATTGGCATCCTTCTTCCCCGCCTCCCTTCACAAAAAAAAAAAAAAAAACGCCAGATGGAATGAAGGGTGTTGTGCGTGTGTAACTTGACACACACACACGCATAAACGGCGCACAAATTATGGCTCCTGCGAAGGACTCACGTGCGAGTATCCCATATCAGGGCCACGTCGCATCCTCATCGTCCCCGTCCTCGTCCTTATCTAATTCCCGCGATTTTACCATTCATCCCAAAACTGGAGCGAAGCGGAGGATGGGCAGGCAAGGCAAGGGGTTACATACACTTGTAAGGCGAAGGGGGGGGTTTTATTGTCTATAATATTTGTTTAACTATATATTCTATATATTGTTTATTGTTTATTATGAAATATTTATTAAAATAATATTAATCATTAATAGAAATTATACAAATATATCATGAATAGAAATGATAAACATCTATCGGAACTAAGCTTCAAATAAAAATGTAAGCAGAGCGGAGACCGTGGCTCCAGAGAGTGAGAGAGTGGAAGCTGAAAGAAAGAGTCGCTTTCTCGCCACTTTCGGTCTCCCACCGTATTCTTGTGTTCCGCCATTCTCTTGCATTTCGCTAGTGCTCCTATGAAAACGGTTTAAAAACGGGTAAAAACCGTCGGAAAAACGGGGAAAATCATGCCACAGTGAAAAACCAGCCCACCTGAAGGATTGGAACTGGTTTTGGGAAGAAAATCTGGGTGAAGTCCGAAGAAATCTAGTGCACAGACATAACCCTACCATTTTTTTCGTTTTGCTGTGTGTGTGAGAATGCAAGTGGTAGTGCTAGGCGAGTGAATTAGATATTTTAGGCGCTGCTTGTTTTGATTGCCGCCTGGCGGTAAACTAAAACTGGAAATTAATGAACTAATTAATTAAATAAAAATCCCAAGTAATTTTTTATAAATACCTATGGCAGTTTCTTTTATTTTTCGTTTATCATATTTATTTAATTTCGAAGATTAGGAACATAATTATGTACATATACAAAGACAATTTAAATTTGTTTTTAATCATTGGTTTTAATTATTTATATTATTAATCATTATTATTAATTATTATTGTTATTAAGTATTCAACACTGTTAACACTGTTTTTTTAGTTTTCATAAACATATTTATAATTTTTTTTTGAAGATTATCATTATTTTTGGTATTTTTAATAAATATTTTTAGTTACTAATACTTTTAATTATTATTTATTATTAGTTTCTCGGATAATTTAACTATCTTTCTTATATATTTTAATAGACGTTTTTTCCTATTTTTTAAATTGATTTTATATACATACATTTCTTTTTTTTCTTAATAGTATAGTGTATTGTATAATTCTCTTCCACTTTCAAGTCTTCTATCCTTGTAATTTTATTTATTGGCTAATATATTCTGCCTGGCGGGCGAAGGAAGTGAGAGTTCCTTCCAGCTTCCTAATCGCAGATCGCAGCATGACTCTCGCCCACTTGAGTCCGAGCTGAGCTGAAACTTCTTCACACACTGTCGCCTGCCAGGATCATCGATAGCGCAGGACAGCTGCCAGGGCGAACACCACCACCAATCAGGAGCAGCATCCTCATCACCATCACCATCCTCATCATCATTACCATCCTCATCATCATTATCCTCATCATCATCATCATCATCATCATCATCTTCATCCTCATCTGCGAATGTAAATTATTCAAGTGGTCTTCACGCCATTCGCAACCATTCCTTTCCCTTTTTTATGTTTCGGAAATCCCTTGGAAAACTATTTAAAATTCGGCCAACCCGTTGCGATTTCAAGAGTCCTTTGGAAACATCGTCTACACTCGGCATAAATTATGCAATATCTGATTTTACTTTCCATCTTGTGATTTTATTTGTATTTTATTCTAAATTCATTTTGATTTTTGATCCCGATTTTGAGACATTTCCCAACTGGCTGAAGGTCACTTTAAGCTTGTTGCTTCAAGCAACAAGTTGCTTCATTTTAATGTAGCTTTCCCACCCCCACCTAAAAAAGTATATATATATAAAAAATAAGAAAACAGAGAATGAAGCCACACCAAAACGCTGGAATAAAAATTCTGTGTAAAAGAAAAGCGAAATGCAAATAGAAAATGGCTGGAGAGGCGCGAGTTCTTCGCTTGTAGAATGGTAGGGCTGAAGGGCAAAGGACCAGAGAGGGGGAGGTGGGAGTGTGGGGTGGCGGAGACGGGATGTCTGGCACGTCCTTGCCAAGTCAAGTCTCAATTTAAATTTTAATTTTAAATGCCACAATTTTCCAGTCGGTGGCGCGGCATAGTGGAGACCCTACCAGTTTTTTGCCGTTGAAAATATATTTTATAAGTAATAATAATAGTAAAAAATGAAATTTAATGAACTCTTAATTTTTTTATCACTTACTAAAAATTATTGTATTAGTTAAAAATCACTTTTTGAAAGTTGTAATAATAAATGAAATAAAATTGAGGGTTGCATTTCTTTTTAAAACTTTTGTAACTTTAAAATTTAGTAATGAAATAAATAAAATGTAAATAATAAATAATATTTACCTCCTCCACAGTGCCCCCCCCCTACAGTTGTCTCAATTTAGACCCTAACACAACTATACACAGGGAACGATGAAGAAGCACACTTGGGGGAAACACCAAAAGTTGTCCAAGTTCCGCGCGCTTTCTTTTTTATGAATGAAACCATTTTTTTTCTTCTACTAAAAATAAAAGAAAAGCGTCTGAATGGGATGAGAGGAAAGTACAAAAAAAGGAAACAATAAAAGAATACCAGGAGAGAGAAAGAGAGCAGGATAAAAAGGAGGAAAGAAAGGAAAGGAAAAAAATTAAGTCTGCCCGCCGTCTGCAATGTTAGCGTAATGAGTCTCTAATTGACGACATTGAGCCGAGCCGAGCCCCCCGTCGCCGCACACCGTCGTCATCATCAGTTCCCCTTTTTGATACCCTCCAAATTGTGGAGAGTCCAAGGGTATATTGGTTGTTAAAGGTTTTAAAGTTTCCACTTCTTCTTGGGTTTCTTTTTAGGAGTTAGTACAGTTTGAAAGAACTTTTAATTTTGTTTACTTTCTACTACTAAATGTGTTCTTGAAAGGAAAATGATTATTCGAACTGAACCGAGTGTTTTTCTCTCTTTCAGAATTCCCTATAATTCTTAACTGTTTGTTTTAGAGGCTGAATTAGTCACTGATTTCAAAAGGCTTTCTTTTCTACCTCTTTCTAGGCATTAAATCTATCATTAAAATTAAAACTAATGGGAATATAATTATAAAAATATTTTTAAAATTAAAATGAATATTTAATTTGAATTTTAAAACGATTACAAGACATTTCGTAGCCCCGGGTATGCCATAGTCGTAACCATTGGCTTGATGTTTCTGGTTTTTTATGCTGCCAACGTCTGCGGAAGTTTTTTTTTCTTCTTTGGCGCTCTCTCTTTCACTCGGTTTGTTGTTGTTAGAAATTACGCTAAGCAGGGGGAGTGAGAGGGGAAGAGTGGGAGGAGAGAGGGAGGGGCTTGCAAGGGCTTAGGAGGGGGGCATTGGCAGACTGATTTATTTCGCTGGCGCTTTTCAGCCATTTTTATTATTATTACGATTATTATTTCTGTTTTGGCTCGCGCCTCTCCCTCCCCCTTCTCACTTTTGTTTGGCATTTTTCAAGGTCGTCGCGTTTGAGAGTTTAATTTTTCCGCTTTCCTTTCCGCTCCTTCTATGTTTTTTTTTTCTTTTCTTACACCCGGAAGTGGGAAATGTAATGAAAAAGTTTTTTATTTAGCGCCGGGGAGGAGGCTGGGCTTACCATTTATCCTGGCTGCTCTTTTCCGGCTTTTGTTCGCAACGCTATTAAGGCAAATAATGCCAAATGAGATAAGAAACAACGTGAGCAGGGGGGGAGGAGGTCCTTAAGGCAGGACGAAAAAAAAGCAAAATACTATGAATGTGAAATAAAAATAGCTGAAATGAGGGTAAAAATGTGTCAGCAACAAGTTGGCAAGTTATCGTTGGCCAAAGACAAAGTGAAAGTGAAGGGGGGTTTTCCTTTCCTCCTTTACTTTTTTTATATATATATATATTTTTTTTTTGTAAAATGAACTCGGGAAAATTGCACAGCAGCCTCCTCCGCATCCTGAGGTCACTGCATAATTTATCAGCTCGCTATTTCGCTCAACGAAAATTCTTTGGAACTGTTGGCTGTCTCTCAAGTTTTGTCCGCTTTTCGTTTAGCATTTCAGGGTCAAAGGTTAAGCGTTTGACGGACTTAATTACGAAGGTCATGGGCTAAGGAGGAGGGGGTGGCAACAACACATAATTTAAAAGGCAGGAATTTTCGGAAAATAATAAATTTTTGTCCTATTTAAACAAATATTTAATAAGAATTTAGGTAAAGGACATAAATATATACATGTTATTATTTTAATAACTTATAAAATAATTTAAATATTAATTTCAAATATTTAAGCTAAGTAAATTTGTTCCTAGCCCTTCTGAGCTTTTACTTTACTTTAACTTTTTACTTTAACAATTTATACAAAAACATTTTCCTTATTTAATCTTAAATTTATATCTTAAAAATCTGGTAAATTGCTGGGTTAAACAGAAAAAAATTACTAGAATAATTCAAAGGATGCTCCTTAAATGATTTTGTCTAAGCGAGTTAGCTGCGTTTGATTTAAATGCAATTCTCTCTCCCTGCCACAAAATGTAGAAATCAGAAATCAGAAATCAGAATTCACGGCGGCTTCCTTGGCGCCATTTGCCCCGACAGGATGTTGCCTCTCGGCTGCATCCTGCCGCTTGCATCCTGTCTGCCTTGCGAGCAGCAGCCAGCACATTGGTCAATGTGCCCGATCGGGGCAGCAACAACAACTACCCACATTGGCATTGGCAAGTACCTTGTACATGTTTTAGTATCCCTTATATAGTCTTTGTGTATATGTGTGTGTGTGTGTGTGTGTGTGTGGGATTAGGCTCGTGTCCTGTCAGCAAATGAGGGGAGGGTGTGGTCATTTCTTTGGGTTTTTTCGGGGTGGAAAATCGAGCTAGTTTATTTGGTAAATTCTGCAAGGCTCAGTTTTCGCTTAAAATTACAAAAGAAGAGAAAATGGTTGCCATTCGCAAATACATTGGTTTTTCCTCAACATTTTGGGGGTTTATTTTTGGTGAATAATAAATTTATATTATTTAAAGGTAAATTGTATTTTAGGAATAAAATTATAAGGACTTTATTAACTTGAAGTGTTTTTTTATGAATTTATATATTTTAAGGTTTTTATTTAATTTATGTTACTTACATTTTTTATATTTTTATTTATAGTATTTAAATTATTGATATTACAGGTCTTCAGGGTCCTCAAAGATGATTAAAAACCTATTTTGTATATTTTAAAAATATGATTTTTTTAAAACAAAGATTCTTTAAAAAATATATGCATCTTTAGATTGAAGTTGATTAATCCTCATTAGTGGCATTTTCCTTAATTTGATTATTCCAAGATTTCTAGTAGCTTCAATTTTAATTATTGACCTCTTGAGGCTTCCATTTTTCCTCATGTATTCCTATATTATGTGTGTGTATTGATGTGTGGGGGTGGTACTCTTTGGGTGGCCCACATGTCCGTGTGTCCGTGCGCATGTACAATACACAATGGCGTCGCTTATACACACACACAGACATACGTGAGCGAGTGTTTGCGGGGAAAATTCCATTTTCCATACTCAACTGTACTGCCGCGGAATTTGAATTGCCAACCGAAACATTCACAGCGGCGAAAAATAAAGGGGCTCTGGGCTCTGGGCTCTGGGCCCACTCTCTCTCTCTCTATCTCTGTGGCCTGGCACGAAAATAATCTGGGTGAATTTTTAGCATTCGCAAAAAGTTTGCCAGTTCACGGTAAATTCCCATTCGATGGTCCTGTGTCCTGTGCCATTCCGTTTTTACCCCGCTGCCAAGCTGTCTCGGTTCTCTGGGGAGTCAAGTGGCTGGGCTGCTGGGCAAACAAGTGGATGGTGTACACTGGAAAAGAAGAAAAATATATAAATATTATATGCTACAAGGATAATGGGCAATCTCTAATAGAAACCTCTGAAAGTTTGCTTTTATTTTCAATTTTTTTTTCTTAAATATTTGTAGTCCGAATCATTACGCTTTGCCTGCCCTGTACAAGCAATAGCATACAGTCGTGCTCTATTAGTTCCCCTCCTCTCTCTCTCAGAGAGCGCTTTGCATGTTGCAAGTACTACTTAATAAACTCTATCATAAAACCCCACAACTAACCATTATATGTTTACAGTGTAGATGGAATATAGCATGCTTGATGTGGCAGATCAGCTGGAAGGGGTCCGGGCCTGTGGGCAGGCTTCGGTTTTCCTGGACGGAGGGTTTCCCGTTGGCTTTGGCTTTGGTCTGATGCCAAGTGATTTATATTTCTGATATGCAAAACACTCGCAAACACATCTCGTACATATACATATACCCAGAAATATATATATATATATATATACTAATATATATATATATAAGATATATAGACAAGAACCGTTGGCTGCGATTTTGTGCGAAAATCGGAAAATTCGCAGGAGGCGAATGACAAATATGCGAAGGACATAAGCATAAGCAATGGCATAGGGACACTGGCAGTCCCAGGATAAGCAGTCGAATAAGGACTCGTCCTGCACCCACACACAAGCACACACAGAACGAAGGAGAGTATATGTGTGTTTGTGTGTGCCCGGATGTGGTCGTTAGATTAATGCGCTTTGGCAACTTGCCAGTACATAAAATCTATGTATGAGCTTGGAACTTGGAGCATGTGCCTGTATGTGCGAATGTCCTTACATACACGTATCCCTGCGTATGTACAGTGTCCCCCCCCCCATGCATCGGTAATACACACACACATACATACATAGAAAACTTTGTGGAAGCACACGTCTTTCCTTCGTCTCTCTCTGTCTCTCTGGACTCTCTGGACCCAAATAGAGTCGAAGATATTGGTAAAAAGGTTTGGGAAATATGGGTGGCTGGAAAAATGGGGTTCAGAGGGGGGAAAAGTGGGGTATACAGAAGGGGAAATTGAGGAAGAAGATGGGGGACAATAAGTGGTACAAGGGGGAAGTATATCAAAGGAAATGGCGGCCGGCATTAGCGACCACCGCAAATCAACAGCAAAAGCAAGTCGAAACCTATATGCTCTCTAAAAGGATATTTTTTATGAAATTTCTTATATTTACTTTTGGAATAGTTATTATTAAATGTATTAAATAAAACATGGAATTGAATATTGAATTTTGTGGCGTTTCTATATGGTTTTAAGGCTTATTATGTTGTATATAATAAAAGGCTTAAGTCTTTACTTAAGGGTTTATAGTGAAAGTTGGGTAGAAGCTATGGAAAAATATAATTTTTAACGTTATAAACTAGATTTTGGGCTCTTAAAGAAGCAGGAAAAATATATAAACATATTACTAGAGGTATCATTGGATATCTTGAATTTCTTTATCCTAAAGGCACAGTTAAGCAACTATAAATCGCTATGACTTCCCTTGTAACTGACCAATCTTTGTGAAATTTCTACGGAGTTTCTAAAAATATATATACTAAACAAAAGACAAATATATATATATATATTTTTTTTTATATATATATATTTTGCAGGCTTCTGTTTAAAGTATTTTATGCTTTTACTCCTTAACCCAGCCTTGGGTAAAATGAACTCTTGTCACCCCATTTGCGATTTCTGGCTACCCTCGAGTGTCCTTCCTTATATGCTCTCGTTAGTCCAGATCCAGATCCGCTTCCCTGGCATTATTGGATTTGAATTTGCGTTTTGCATCAGACGGGAGGACAAAGGGCTTGGGACTTGGAACCTGGGATATTGATGGCTTTCGCCTCGGCATCAGCATCAGCATCAAGCTCGAGCTCATTTGCATATGCCGCCTTTTTGGAGTCCGGGGACATAACGAGCGATAATGCTAATGCCTTTATGGTGCACACACACACACACATACACATAGCCTTGTAAAATGTCCTTTATTTTTTTCGCGAACATTGTATCCTGCCAGGCTAGAAAGAAGGAGGAGAAGAAGTAACGGCAACGGCAAACATTCGCAAATGTGAACCCACCACTGGGCGCCGTTGTGTGACCAGTGTTTCGACCACCACCACCATCGCCACCCACAGGAAAAGAGCCGGAAAAGCGAGGAAAATCCCCACCCACTCCCTTATGGCAGAAGCAATACCACCCCCAAAGAAGGCGGCAACCGGCACAGTCACCATCACCCTTCCTTTCGCTTGCGAAATATCCAAATGGGCATTGGCATCGTTGCCAAAAAAAGAAAAAGAAAAGGAAAGCGAAAAACCCGCCCCGCTTCTGGCCATATGTAAGCGAGGGTGGCTCCTTGGGCTCTTTGGTCCTTGGTCCTTTGTCCATGGTCCCTGGTCCTTCTTCCCTTTGGTCCTGCCCGTGTGTGTTATGTACATCTCATGCATGGCCCTCTATGTACCAAAACATGTCCCTTGGCCACCCATTTAGGGGATGCTCTTCGCCTGGGCAAGCAACACACACACACACACAGACAGACCCATATGTATGTATAAGCCCCCCCCACACACACACTCTCCAACTGATGGAAAGACCAAAAATCGATCAACTTTTGATTGGGTTTGCGACTGTACTACACCTTTTATGGCAGAGCCTTAGGGGCTTCGTTAGGTTTTTTATAGCAACGATCGTGCGTTGCCTACTTCTAGGTGCTCGATCAGTTCAAGGGACTTTAAGCTATAAAATTTGAATAGGAAAATAATATTTAATTATTAATTAATGAATATTACAATTTATTTAGCAATATTAATGGAAATTTTATATATTTCTATATCTATTTAAAATTATTTGGACTTTAACATATCTAATTTTTTTTTACGGCTTTAAACAAATTTATTTAATAAATTTTTAATTTTTTCGAAAATTTTATTTGTTCACCAAGCTTATTGTACAGTTTTTTTGCCCTAGAAACATGTTAATCATGTTGTTTTATAGTTTTTAAGGCCCTGACCACCAAACGCCACCTGGTGGTCGCCTGTACTGCTTCGGCCGTTGGCCCACAGATGGCGACAGGCTGCTTATTGGACACGCGCAAACGTAAATGCCAATTGGAAGGCTCGGAATTGCCGGAAAATCGGGGTGGTTAGCGCACACACATGTGACCTAAACACACACGCACACATATACAAAGTTCACACATGCAAATCAGGATGTATACACCGAATGGGAGGCCAGAAAATGGATGGGGGAATGGTCAAGGAACTCGCTTTTCTTAGAAGAGAAAGAAAATTTGATAGAGTGGCAGGATCAAAGGGATTGAGAAGTCAAGGGTCAAGAGGTGAGACGGTAGCTAATGGTGCAATTATACAATTATTTTATTATCTAAGATTGGGCAGGAAAAACAGAGGGGAAATTTGTATGTGCAGCTGGGAAAATTAACTTACCCGTTTTCTTAACCGTTATATAATATTAGATAATATACTAAATATATATTGTTAAAATAAATCAGAAACCCTCTGAAACTGTACATTTCTCTTTTGAGAAAACTCCCGCACCGGAAAACGCGATCCCCTTGAGATCTCCCCTCCAGAAAAATAAAACACATTTGTTTGGAGTCGGAAGATGAAGCGTGTTTTTGGGGAAAAGTATCTGTTTCTTGTGTGCACATGTGTTTCTGTTTTTTTTTAGTTTTTTCTTTTCGGAAAAAAAAGGATCCTCGGCTTGAGACTGATAAACATAACATAACATCCTGCAGTTGCTGTCGCCAACTCAGATCTCAGGGATTTCTATATTCATTCCGAATTTTCAAGTGCCTTTCAGCGGCGAAACCTAAAAAGGGTTGCCGTAATTTATGTCTTTGGGGAATTATAAACAACAGTTTCCTTTTCAAAACAATTATTTACTTGCTCTAATTTCATTGTTCTAGGTAAATAAATAATATAAAGTCTAGATTTATATTTAAGTTAGGAGAAAATTAAAAAGAAAGGATTCAACTGGTTTTATAAAATGTTAAACAAATTTGATTGTTTTCTTTATTTACTAAAATTTAATTTGGTTCATAAATGACAAGGGACTTGCTTTATATATAAATATATATATTTATATAAATTTATTTCTGCCCTTTGGACACTCCAGATGTCTCTGGTCTTAAGATCCTGCGGCTGTCACAGCTGCCTTTTTCTCTCATTCGACGGCGACTCCATCGACTCCATCCCCAGGCCAGAGTCCGCAACCCATTCTTCCCCTTTTATGGCCTGGGTGGCCATCATGGAATCAGGATCGGAATCAAAGTCAGCATCCAGCCAGGACCTTTAGCCATTGTGCGCGGACCTTTTGGGAGGCTGTACGTGCTGGCAAAGAAAAAAAAACAAAAACAAAAACAAGAAACATCAGAATATCCCTATATGGCGATTTCATATATTTAGCATTTAACATGCTCCTCGCCACTCATTTTTTACGAGTATTTGCGTCAGGACAATGCCGCCTGGAAAGGTCAGCCGTCGTCCTTTCTTCCTCTGATTTTTTCTCCGTTTTTTTCTTCCTCTCGCTCTGGGTTCCCATTGTTTTGCAAGATTTTTTTGCGGTTTTTATGTAATCTCACGTTTGACGTATTGGTTTCAATGGCCCAGATGCCCCGATGATGCCGAGATGCCATCCGCTGGGTGGTCCCCCTGGTGATTCCCCGGCAGCGGCAACACGTTCCCAGATATTGGCCATTGAGCGAAAAATATATGTAGAAATATAATATGAGAATAATAATAATAATATTTTGCTTAAATATAAATATACAATAAATTTTATGCATGAAACGATAAAAAAATCAATATTTTAAGGCTGCAAATCACTATTCTGTTTGATATATCGGATCAATATATTAATAAATATAAAATATATTGCAAATCTTCCTTTTTTCGCTCAGTGTCCTGTCCCTCATCTGTCCATCATATTTGGGAATCAATCAGAGACAGGGGGGCCTCCTTTTGTCCGGGTGGGACAGAATTTGCCATGGTCGCACCACGCTGCTAATTAACGCAATCCTCCACCCTGCCTGGTTCTGCCAAGTCCTGCCATATCCCACCTTCACCCACAATTTGGTGTTGATATCGACATGCCAGTCACAGACAATCAGGGCCATTGTCTGGCAATATTCGGCGTATGCAAATCAGAAGCGAAAATCATAAAACAATTGTCGCACTTGCCAGGCGATTCGATATGGTTGCAAGGACCCTCCGCAGGACTCTGGCCCGCAGTTCCAGTTGCAGTTGCAATGTCTACCCCCAAACAAAAATTGCTGGGAAAATGAGATGGGAACTAGAGTGCCAGGAACTACTAAATAATATATAAAATGTATATAAAATTCATGAACAGCACAAAAATTTATTAAAAACTAAAAAAAATAGAATATATTCTTAAATACAAAATTCATAAATATGGTTTACATCTAATTAAAATCAAGAAATGAATAAAATAAGCACAAATATTTGGAAAATGATTTTCTGGAAGAAATTTTAAGGTTTTTAAGCTCTCAGATACTATTTTATTATATAAAGATACTAAGAAAAATATCCAAAATATACTTCTCCAGAGATTAAGACTCTATGTAAATATTCACCATAAATGCAAAAAAAAAAGGTATAGTAATATTAAACAAGGGGAAAAACCCTCTTCAAATAGCATTTCAAAAAAATCAAATACCATTCGCAGTCCTCGATTCTGTTGCAAAAATTTTGTTCGGTTTCGCAATTGTGCGCAATTCAATTCAATAAAAATAAATCTCAACCGCAAACAAAGTGCTTGGACAACGGCCGGCTGCCTGACTGCCTCACTGCCTTTCTGCATTTGAGGGATATTGTCCGGCATTTGTTCTTTTCCGGAATTTGAATATGGATTAGGCAAATCGTGCGTGCAACACACACACGCACACACAACCACCTCACGCCCCTCGGACCCTTGGACCCTTGGACCCTTGGACCTTTGCAAAAATTGATTTTATGGCCACACCAAATGCACCAAATGCGTCAGATGCCAATAAAACGATTTGACGGTTCGTTCCCCGTCCATTGTGTGCATATATATTTATATTCGAGGATTTTTACAACAGTGGGGGAAGTGTTATCTGTAATTTTGGAAAAGCCAAGGCTTTAACTAATCACTAAAAGTTAGTTTTTAGAAATAATGTAGTTCTTAATGTAGAATCTTTGAGAGATATAATAAAACACTAATCAGAAAAGTGTGATAAATAGCAAACAGGTAAACAATATATATTAATTTCTAATTAACAGTGATCCATTTATCTAAAACTATATATTTAAACTTAAAAAATATTCTAAAAACACCTACTGAGTAACTATTCCCAGAAGTTATACAATTTCGACTCCCTAAACAATTTATTCTCCATTCCACGATTACTAAATATGTACATTTATGTTGCCCAAGGATTGTATTTTCATGTTCACAAAATTCTATAAAGGGAAACTCTGTGCGTGTGTGTGAGTGTGTGGAGAGAGGGGCGATCGCGATCGCGATCGCCGTTGAACTTGACTTTGGCATTGTGGAAAATGTGGAAACTCGAGTGGTGGAGTGCGTGCGATTGATGGGTTAAAGGGGGGAGAGCTGGCTGGCAGTTTTGTTACCGAAATAGATAGATTCTTATGACTGGTGGGATGCAGTGCATCCGCACACACACACACACACACACACACACGAAATACTAAAATAAACACGAGCATCCGTTGATGTGAAGTCGCGTTCTCATCTGCCGCCGATGACCGTGAGGATGCGGATGCCACTGAAGCGACAATTCCTGCGTCTGAAGGGACAGGCCACAGTGGGGCAACCCAAAATGCAATGATGCTATTATTTAATAATATTAAACAATTATTAAATAATATATTTATTTTTAGCCACTTGTTCATAATCAGAATACATCGGTAAAGTTGTTAAATATTTACAAAAATTGTAATTAATTTGTATTTTAAATTAACTTTATAAACTTATTTAACTTTATAAAAACTATCACAGAACAGCTTTCTGAATTGAAATTAATGACTTTTTTTTGATCGAGTTGTGATATTTTGAAGTGATCTCAATTTCCCTGCCATCGAGTCTTTACTGTAGCCTCTGGTGCTGAGATGGGGATGCGTGGGAGGGCCAGGAGCGGTGTCCACACGGCCTCTTTTTTCCCGTTACATGGCCACGCACATGAGCGCAGCGTCGACGGCGACTGAGACAGTGGCAGCGACTGAGACTGCGACTGCAACAGAGTGGCGTCGACTGAGGCGGCGAGTGCGTTTGACATTGACATGGTTGCTAGTCTGTTTACTTAATGTCGTTTCGAATGTGTTTCATTTAGCCAACCGTCCGGCAGGCTATATAGCCCAGTCCCTCGTCTGTTCAGACACAACCCCCCCCTGCAGTCTTCGGTCCCCCCCCCACACACCCCTTCTTAATCATCAGTTGCCATCTCAGAAGCCAGCGCTTGTCCCATCCATTTGCAGGGCCAGCCACAAATCCTTTTTACACGGCAAGAAAAATATATGTAAAAATATATAATATATAAAAAAATATATATGTATTTATTTTGATAAAATATATAAGACTAATATTTATTTATCAATAACATTATTAATTATATTTAGTCAGAAAGAATAAAGAAATTCCACCAAGTCATGCCCTGTACACTGTCAAAAATGTATAAAAATCACTAGGTATTCGCTGGAAAAAATATTTACATTAAAAACTAAGAGTTCATTTCGATTTATTTTTCATAAAAGTTTAAAAACAGAAGAAATTACTATTTATGGATATTCCTAAATCGATTTATGGAATATCCATAACATATTAAGTCTAGTTAAGCATAGACAACTCTTTCTAATTTCTCTTGGTAATTTCATTAAGTTTTTGTAATGTTTATTGTTTTAGTTTATTTGATTATAAAATTAGTTTATTTTAGGCTTTCCCGTTGTTATTTAATATATTTAATTTGTTTTTTTGAGTGCACTGTTGGCTGGATGAATATTGATGCGCCACAGCCGTCGTCTTCGTCTTCGTCGCGGAGGGTGGCTATTTATAGTGTCCGCTTCGATTTGTGTTACTGTACACTGCAGGCCGCTTTTCAACTTTTCCCCAAACGATTTTCCATGAAAAATAATGCCAGAATCTGGCTTAATGTAACCCCATGACAGCGACTTGTAAGGCAATATCTTTATAGGAAGAAATTTGTATTCATAAATAAATATATCGTTACTATATAAATAAATATTTAATTGAGTTAATATTGAGTTAATAATTATATTATAATATTTTTATATTAAATTATTTAAATCACATTATAACCTTTAAGGAAACTTTATAAAAACTGAATCACAAAGGAATTATCCTAAAAGGATAAACTAAAAGTTTTCGAATAATTTTCCCGACTTTTTATTCTTTCTGTAATTAAAAATATTACATAATACTTATTGATATATAATGAATATTTAATATTATTTTATGTATTGGGAAAAAAAACACAAAAACTCAGACTAGAAATTCAACAAAAACCAGGTAAATTTTCGATTATAACAAAAATAAACTCCCTAAAAAAATATATATATTTATAATATTATTATAATAGAACATTTAAAAATCAATCTCTTTCCTAAATCAATAAATTACCTCAACCATAAGTAAACCCTAGACAAGTACTGTACTTTTTCGTCTTACAACCATCTCCCCAAAATGTATATTTTGTTTTTGGGATTTTTGTGTAACATAGAACACATTGACCTAGGCTCTGATTACTATTAATAGGGATCCTGGGCAGGATATGCGACAGTTGGGGGAGTACTCCCTATGAAATTCCTCTCATTCTGTTGGTGGCTCCTCGACCATGTGACACATGTGTGTCCATTTGGGAGCAGAGCCCCTTGCGTCGATATCGGGGGAATTCCGGTGCCTCTTGTGGGGCAGCGAGGCCTGCATCCGCTCGCTAATGATGCACTCGTATCTGTATCTGCAACTGTATCTCTATCTGTAGTTGTGTCTGCATCTGCCCCGTAAATGTATCTGCATGTGATGCAGTATCTGCGGCCATGGCGTGGCTGTACTGGCTGCACTTTGATTTATTTATTCGAACGCCTTTCGTTTCCCACGAGTCCATGGCCACTTCCTGTACCCGCGAATATTGAATAACTTCCACTGTCTCCCCCCGAATTTGAATTTGAATTTTTTTTAATATGCAGCCTCGTCCCAAGTGGTGCAATGTCCTGCCAAAAAAAAAGGGCTGCGCGAAAGAGTTTACCCCCGGATAAACCGGAACTAATGGAAAATGTAAAATGAAAAAAAAAAAAAACGATGCATCCCGAAAAGGTCGTCGATGTCTCATCTATTTTTTACGGGGTGAGAGGGCCGCGCATTAGTTGACTATAATTTATTAATTTACATGCGTCCTTTTGCATAAGGGTGAGAGGTACAGGACCCTCTGCAAATCCAGTTGGGTCACCGCATCCTCAGGGTAACTCCATGGGCTGACCCGCGACTACTATCTCTCGATCATCGGGAACGGAAACATCCCGGAAGCATCTCCTCATCATCATCGGGCAACCAATTTCGCACCCCATTCCCACTGCGATCGGGTTCACAGGTCACACAAAGTTCATACAAAAAAATTATGCATAAAAAACAGGGAAGCTAGAGGAAGGTCGCGGCCTGATTTCCATATCCTGGCATATTTATAAACGATTTCAGGCTCACTTTATGCTGGTCAGGACCTCTCAAATTTTATGTTTTGCTTGAATGAATATATATTTTTTTTATTAATTATTTTGGCCTAGGAAATTGTATTTTTTAAATGCTCGGAAAATGTATATTTAAATTAAACCTTAATCTTTTATATTTTAATTGTAAAGTTTAATTGAATTAATATTGAATTTAAGCTGTTGATCTTAATGTTTAATATTTTTAGCACTCAGAAAATTAAACTCAAGGCTTAAACCTTTTCTAATTTATATTTGTTGCTTAAGAAAAGGTTTTTTTTATAATAAAAAAATACATATATAATAAATAATTCAATAAAATGATAATAAATAAATTCCACACTCCCTTTGCTCAGCAATTATCCTTTTCTTCCTGCCGGCAAATAATAATAATAATCATCCTTTCCGTTCAATGAATTTTTTGCCGACTTTTCCTCCGTTTTTCTGCGGTCAATTGATTTGGAATGACCAAAAAGCGATTGACTCGCCGTCAATTTCATTAGTTAATGATCCCTTTCATGGATTTCTGTTTTCGGATCCTTTCTGTAAATTGCATTTCCTATTTTGTCTCTACTCTTACCCCTAAGGCAATTAAGGTGTATATCCGCAAAAGGATCAATTGTTGGACACTTGGTCGCTGTGGCTGTGGTTTCTCTCTCTCATCTTTTTTTTTGATTTTCCGTCCGATTTTGCCGTCAATAATTAGAAGGGAAACCCGGGTGAGCTAAGCAATTTTGTGCCGCTGTGAAAAATACAGGTTGAGGAAGAGGGAAAGACAGCAGGAAGTGTTCTTCTGACCACGAAAATTGGGAATGAATCGCCGCCTGCCAAGTGCAATGGGTCGATGGACCTGCGATGACCTGCTGGGTCCAGCTTAACGGTACCAGATGTGCCCCTAGAAAAGGAAAATATAGGAAAACTCAGGTAGAACAGCATCCTGGCGCTGTCCTGCGAGATCTGTGTGAGCCGTGATGTGTTTGTAAACACGCTGAAAATATAATAATAGATCAAAGACAGATACAGGATACACCGGGAAAAATGTGTATATATATTAAAAGTACAAATTAAATTAATAAATGTAAAAAAAAACAAATGTAAAGTTTTTATTAAGTTTTCTATTTTTAAAAAACGTTTGTTTTAAATTAAATTAATTACTTAAATCCCTATTTACATAATGTTTTTTATGCACATTTATTTTGATTAATTTATATTAATTAATTAATTTATTTATTTCATTTTGCTTTTATTTTTAATATATTTTTTAATTATTTTTGTATTTATGTATATTTATTTTAATTTATTCATGCAAAAATGAACACACATTTTTCTCAGTGAGCCAGAAACAGAAGCAAAGTATCCTGCCGATTCTGGCACTTGTGATGCGGGCGTGCATGCGCCGCAGGATCGAAGGATCGTAGGATCCCGAAGGATCATCAAGCTAGTGTGGGAACCACCGGAAATCAGGGGGAAATTTCGAATTTGTAACACACATGTTCTATAGCGGATCGGATGGAGGATCGAGCATCATTTATTCATCAGGTGTAAGGAGAAAGTGCTCTATTAGAATAATTCCCACGCAAAGGCAGAGGTCAAGCTGGTCCGGCCAGATGGGATTTTTAGGGATATATGCGATTTGAAAGGATAGATGATCGATGGGTTATAGATTGAGTTTATGTAAAAGAAGTTTGGTTTATATATTATATATTTATTTATATAATTCATTATATATATTTTAGATATATTAATATTTAAATTAATTTTCATGTTTTTAAACATATATTATTTATATAGTTTAAATTATAAAATAAAGCACTAAGAAAAAATCAGTTAATTTAGTTCATCTAAGTTTATTTATTTAATATTTATATATCTTTTACTTTCCGATATAAAGTCGAAATCATCCAGGTTGATTTATATAAGAAACCCAAAATAAATATTTAAATATAATACTAACCATTTAATATTTAAATAAAAAAATCTTGTAAAATTAGTAACGCATTTGTATATATTATTTTATATATTATATATATCAGTTTAAAGATAAACCCACTTTTCCCTTTAGGTTCCTTTATATTTACCCTAACATATCCTTTGTTTTCATTTCAAAAATCCTCCCATGACCAGGTCTAGCCTCTGACCCCGCTGCTGCCCTTCAAAATACAAAGTACAGTTAGTTTTTTGATTAACAAAAAACAACAAAAAATGATAAAGCCTATCAAATAAAAGGAACACAAAGGGCGTGAGTGGGATCCACCGAAAGGAGCAGGAGGCTATCCCTCATTGGCCTCGCAAAACATGAATAGCGAGCGACAACAAAAAACAAAAATACAACAAAAAAGAGTCTTATATATTTATCAGAAAAAATGGAAACTTAAGACGCTCGGATCGTTTTTATAGCGGTACCAACATCCTGATGAAGCAGCCAGGATCAAACGGACATACTTGAGACGCGAAGGCCTAGCGGTTTCTCATTCTTCGCCGTTCATCTCCTTTCTGCTCCTTTTACTTATTTTTTTTAACAAATATTATACAATGATCTAGGGTTTCCTTGAGTCCTGCCTAGATTTTCGCACGCCGCCGCCGCCACCGCTCCTGTTCTTTGTGTAAAAAAACCAATGAGCTGCGATCCTATTTGGGTTTGCTAAAGAATAAAAAAAGGAAAGACAAAAAAGAAGCCGGCTCTCGAGGATATTAAGCAGAGATGCTCATCCAGGATGTTTACTATGGCCTTGCAGAAGAAAATCAGACAACTGGGCAACTCTGATGATGATTATCTGCTTATGTGATTGATTTTAATTGGGGTTCCCTGAGATTATTTGTCCAAGTGATCCCGTTTCACTACACTCTACACACACTACACACATGCTGTGCACCACCTTCCCCTGATGGGATCTATCATTGGGATTTGGGATAAGATCTGGGGACATCTTCCGCTCCGCCTTTGGGCATCTGTTTTTTGGGCAATTGTATCGGTTCTCTGCTCTGCTTTGGAATGTGTGCAAAATCCATTGGATATGTGAGATCGTTTCGACGGGATTATGATTTGGAGGCAGGGCGAGGAGGCCTCATCTATGATCTGTGATCTATAAGATCCCTCTGCTAATGGAGTTTCCCCCGGCACTAATTCTAATTCTAGCAGCTTGTGGAGATCTTGGGTTGAGATCTTTGTCAGCTGTAGCATGATTTCCAACCTGCTTTAAAATATATTAAAATATTTAAGATATATTAATAGATTTATTTGAAATAAAAATGGTATTTACTTATTATATTTTTATAACATTATATTTCATTAATATTACAAATGTTATATACTTAACTATCTATTTATATATATTAATTTTTTTATTAATAATAATTCAAAGGCTCTTAGCTTTCTAGTAACTGAGGCAGGTCTTTTCTGGGAAATTCTCCGCTGCTTTCTAGCCTGATTCCTTGGTGTTTGTTTGGTGCTAACACTTTCTGGTGCCCCCCTCCTGGGTTACCCCTTGGTTACCTCCGATTTTCCCTGGCCAAGAACACATAATGTGACTGCTGTGAATTTCACGACTCGCCAGTTAGAGCTGCCTGTTGTTACGGCGAGGGAAGAGTTCAAATTGCTTGAACTTTATGGCGATGGTGTTCCAACTGGACCGGACTTGGTCTCGGCCAGGTTGTGTCCCTTTTTTGGCCAACGGTGGGGGAAGGGAGCCAGGTAGCAGTGGAGCATGCAAGCATGACCAGCGGTCATGAATCGCAATTGAAATTGGAATCGTTCTATGACCAGAGTTAGGTTTTTGCTATTGGTTTCGGTTTTTTCACCTTCTTTACTTAGTTTTTTTTCTTTGTATTTGGTATTTTACCTATTTTTTGTCGAGGGTATTGGGATTATTTTATGCGATTTTCTTCGATTTAAGGTAAATTGTATTTTAATTTGGATAAATTAGTTATTTTTTAGTAAATGTTTATCTATTAAATTATATATTTTACATATATTTTTAGGGTGTTTAGAAATAATTGTAAGCTATTTTCTTATGCGTTTTTCGATATTTTTAAGCTAAAAAAAGAATTTTATATGAGCTTAAAAAATATGTGCATATATTTTAGGGACTTCTGAAGCTTTTAGCAATTTACCAAATTTTTCAATATTATACCTAAAAGGGTATTTAATTAAATACTTGGGTTTCCCCTTAATGTTTTCCTTTTTTTTTCCAACTCACAGCTTCGTTTCGGTCAGACTTTTTGGGGTTGACTGAAAATTTGCCTGGCTGCTGCTGCTGCTGCTGCTGCTTCTGCCGGCAATCAAAAGTCAAAATCTTTTTTTTTTTTTTTTTTTCTCCTCTCTCGTGGCTGGCCAGGGAAAACGTGATGCAGTAGGAACTGACTGCCAGCTCACCGTCCGGCTCCGGCTCATGGATGGCATTTACTGCTGGCTTTTGGCTAGCTCTGAGGATGGCCGACTGACTAGCCCACAGACTGACTCAGAGACAGACCCACAGACTGACTTACAGACTGACTTGAGGAGCGTCCGAGACATGGCACAATTGCTTTTATTGGCTGGCAATGGCAGATGCGAGGCGATGAGTGCAGAAGCCGCTCCCGTTGACAACGTCGAACTGGAGAATTATGAGCATTTTCGGGGGCTTGGCCCTGGCTGAGGCTGCGCCTCTGTGAAAAGCCACTGAAAAGCAGGCATGAAAAGCGGAAAACTGCCCCCGGGGCTGGTGCGAAATCTCTCGCCTAGCAAAAAATATATATATACAAAATATATATCTCTTTCCTGGACAGTATATATATATAGACAAATTGCAAGTGCACTCATCGCAGATACAAGATACAGATACACCTTCTCGGTAAATGCAAATGTGTCAATTGCTTCAGCCGGACATTTATTTGGTATTTATGCGGCTCGGCTCGGCTAGCCACTCGACTTGAGACTCGACGGGGTCTGGGAAGAGATCCACCGAAATCCACCAAAATCCAACCGCTCGTGAGTCGTTTTTGGCATACAATATTTTGACAATCCAAAGGATTCTTCACCTTTTGCCGACAATCCGAGCGGGGGATGCTGCAAGATGCAGATGCTCGTGCCGAGTTATATATACATATATATATATGTATTTTGCAATGATCTTTGTTGTCATTTTCGGCAGTGACTGGCATAAAAAATCCTTGCCTCTCGTACCTTCTATTTTAAGAATTTGAATTTTTTTTTTTTTGTAGTCTCTAAACAATTTGGCAACCGATCTCTTACCTTGGCACAATAACGTCGCACAGATCTACTATCCACTATCCACTATCCACCATTTATCGTCATCATCATCATCATCGGCGATCATCATCATCAAACACACATTCGACAGTTGCAACTTCAGATTCGACTTCGACTTGGGCTTCGACTTGGGCTACACAGTTGCAACGCTCATTTACATGCACTCGCACTCGCTGAAAGCCGGGGCCCGAAAGCAACTTGGCCGAAAGTTCGGCAACATCTTGGGCAGTCATGAACACGCAGCACTTAGAGAAATAATTTATAGGGAAAAACATATTAAAATAAATAAAAAAGACCACAAAAAGAGATATTCTAATAGTTCTAGGAAGAGAAAGAAGTCGATTTTATATCCAACTTTCTTTCTTTTTTCTTATATTATTATTTTATTTTCACAATTACTTAATAATCGCACAATTTTCAAGTCTCTTAATGAAATTTCTCTCAGTGCCTTGACTGCTGCCCGACTCCAGCCGCCTAAAACACTCATCATCATGTCGGACAAACAACCTTGTTGCCTCTTGGCTGGAGTATATATGTATACATATATATATGGTACGGTGCGGTACGTGGTATAGCATGTTGGGATTCCCCTTAACCCTCGCTCTGCCCTCGGGGCTCCCTTAAACCCCATCCCCACCTCCCAACTCGCCACTCAGCCAGTGGTTACTCGTGGCGCTAATGTGGCCGTACTTGCAAATCGCATAGCTGGTGCTCCATTAAAGGCAGGCACAAGTCGAAGGGGAAGCTGGGATTTTTTGAGGCCGAAGTCGAAGTCGAAGCCGAAACCGAAGCTCAAGCTGAATCTGAAGCTGAGTTTGAAGTCGAAGCCGCGGCCCAAAGCCAAAAAAAGCCAAAAAGCCTGCCGCTTATGACAGGCGATGCCGACATGCAACCGCACCGACAATCGCAACAAGTGAGAATTGTGTGGCTATAACGTGAGGGTAACAACTGAGGGAGTACCCTGTAAACTAAGCTAACTACTATTTTGAATCAAAAAATATTTAATTAACTTTAGCTCCTTTGTATATATAATTCCCAACTGGTTAAGTAAAGTAAAAAAATCCTTTTTATTTAATTAGAATTTAGACACTTTATATAAATAAATGAGATCTATAGAAAGTAAAATTAACAAGTTGAAAAACTATAATTAATATAGGCAGCACTCCCAAGTTTCTATGTACATTTTTCTTTATAATTCCCAACTGGTTAAGTCAAGTTAATATATGTAAGACTTTAATATGCCTAATAAAACATATCTTTATTAATATTATTTATTACTTGAACTATTTGGTTTCTTAAAATTTCTTATAATTTATCACAATTTATTAAATATTAACCCCGCTCAAAAGGGGTTCCAATATACCCCACTACCCATATTTAAATGCGGTGCGCGAAATATCTCGACATGAATACAATCTTTTAATGATCGTGTGTAATTTACAAACATGTGGAGATGCGATGCGATGGGATGGGATATGGTGGACTGTTGCACGCTTGGATTGGGGATTGGAAACTGGGTACTGGGTACAGGGTACAGGGTACAGGGTATTGGGTACTGGTGATTGGGGAATTGGATTTGGAGTCGTCCATCACCTGACCTCCACTCGACTGCCTGGCAATCAGTCATTGGAAGTTCCAGTTGCAGTTGCAGTTGTGACTCTGGGGCATCAGTCAGCCGCTAACCTGGCTCTCGGTTCCATCTCCATCTCTCGGCGGCAGTAGTGCCACAAATCCACATTCACGTCCAATTCCACATCCACGTCCTGGTCGCATTTCGCAAGACGTTCGTTCACATGCCACTCAAGAAGTCGTGGCCCTGGAAAACCCCCCCACTTTTCACCCACCTCACAGAGACATAGAGACATAGAGAGAGAGAGAATTGGAGAATCGGAGAAACCTGAAGAGACTGAGATGGATTTCGAACGTTTCGGGCAATTACAATAACTCAATTTGTACTGCCAGCCATCGTTTGTCAATGGGGGGAGGCAAAATGTGGGTGCTCTCAAGAAGGGGAGTTTTTACCGATTTATATGAGATTTTTAAAAATTTTTTTCTCAATATTATTTCGCGTTTTTCGGCTGCTCTTTTCGGTTTCAATTAGCCGCCTTTTTGCAGAGCAAAGAGAAAGGCAAAGAGAATGGTCGTCGGACTTAATGGAGTCCGACTGTAGACGGCACAGCGATTGATCAATTACCCCAAAAAATCAAGTTTACTCGAATTCTCAGCTATCTAAGCTGAGAATTCGAGTAAACTTGATTGATTTATTTTATTTACGGCTTAAATTTAAAAGAATTTCATTGATTAAGAGTCGGAAAATTGTTAAAATAAGCTAGTCAAAAACTATATAAAGATGTAAGTGCATAATGTACGCTTTTATGTTTACATTTTAATCAAGAAATTACTTTGATTTGTTTTTTAAAAATGTTCTGATTTTATTTTAAGAAAAATTAATATTAAATTTTTATTTACAATATTATGAATTATATTTAAAATCAAACTTTATTTATCAAAATATATTTAAAATTAAAATATAAATATTTAATTATTTACTAACACGAAGTAGTTACTTGGAATTCTCTTTCAATGATTTTCTAATTTATAAATTTGTCGTTACCAAAATTATACATTTTATTTTAAATCAAAATAATTTTAAAATTAGTTAAAGGTTATTTTTTTAAATAATTTTAACGTTAAATGCATTTTATTTTAAACATAAAAATTCGATACATCATATATCCAATATGATCTTGAGGGTGATATTTTTGTGGATACATTATATAGGGCTTTAACTTCCCGTTTGTTTACCGAGTCCCCACCGTAAATGTATCTGTATCTGCATCTCTATCTGTATCTGTATCGACATATCGCGTATCTGTATCTATGACTGTGCTGCAGCGTTTAGGTCGAGTGTCTGTGGCGTTTAGCATTTTCAATTTACATATTACACGGCGAGTCAAACAAGCGGAAGATTTGTGATCGTACCCATAGGATGCACAGAGAGAATATAGGCCCCATTAAATATAAATAAATATATATAATTATCTTAATATTAATTAATATATTTATATAATTTTATATATTTTGTATTGCTTATTTTTAAATAATTCTTGATTTATTTCAATTCTTGTTAATTTGTTTCCTTACAATTTGCAGTGTGAGTTTTGGGCGAAAAACGAAACAATTTATTGTGACACGAGGTAATTGCCTTGGGCAGCCGATATTGCTGCTGTTGGCCGTTGGCAACTTGCAACTTTGCAACTTGCAACTTGCAACTTGCAACTCGATAAGGGCATTGTGCTCCTCACCCATTAAGGGGGCTTTTTGCGGTACCTGGACCCTGGGAATGGCTATGGGAATTTGGCCAGAAACGGTCATCAGGGCTCCAGATAGATCAAGGGGCCCCAGTTGGCTTCTCTCCGAGAGAGCAGCACGATGGCCAAGAAGCAGCATCAGCAGCAGCAGCCGTTTGCAAAGAAGACATAGAAGAACTTATTTGGTGTAACAATTATTTCGTGATTTAATTTCGACCTTTAGCGACCAATTTAATCGATCCACACAGAGCCGAGCCATTGTTGGCTGGCCAACAGCGAATGTGGCTAAGACCATGGCCAACACAGGGAGTGGGCAGCCAGCCACTCGGCGGCAGTAGGAGCTGTTAGCTGTTAGCTCTTGGCTCTTGGCTCTGCTTTGGAAAAGTGGGAACAGAAGTGGGAGCAGCAGCAGCAGCAGCAGCAGCTTTTGCTTTTGGCCAAGATCCGCGGCGGACGGCCAGCAAAATTCGTGAGCCAAACTCTGCGGCAAGCCTAGCAGCCCACGGCCAAAGCCACACTATAAGAAATCATTAACAAAATAAAATGATTACAAAATATTTAAGAAACTTAATAAATTATTAATAAATAATGATAAAGAAACTCAGCTAAATATTATTATAATACAAATTTTAATAAATATATTATATTTGATTATAATTTACCCCCAGTGTTGGTTTGCAGAAGTCGCCGCTGTCAGGGGTGGGACGTTGTTGGAGTCGGTGGCTCCCAAGTTCCCACGTCCCCTTGGTCCGCCTGGACAAGTGGCTCTCCCTCTCTCTCTTGCCCAGAATGTCGCCAGAAGCGTTTCGAGCGAAAAATTTAAATTTCGCACCGCGGCTCCTTGGCTGTAGCTCTGCTGCTGGCTCTTGGCCATTTGAAGCTGTTGGGGTCAGGTTTTCTGGTCCAAACGGGCTATGATGGTCAGTGATCTGGGCAATAATTGCACATCGATTTGGTCTAGCAACTGGATTATGGATCATGGGAGCCAAAAGCTGAAGCTGTGGCAATCCAGAAGCCAGCAGGCAATTTGTGAAAATTACATAAATCAGCTTTTATTTATTTAGGAAAGGGTGTCGGTGTCGTGTTTGGTTTCCTGCCATCTCCATTTCCATTTTCCATTTCCCACTCCAATCCCCCCCCCCCACTCCCATTGATTACTTATTTTCCCAAATAAATATGCATAGTAAATTGGCCTCGTCGTCGGTTGGAAAACTCATTTGAGGCCAGTTCCAGTTGCAGTTTTTCCTCTCGGGCCTTTTCCTTTACTATTTGCCAGCGGTTATCGAGTGGCCATATCTAGGCTCTGCAGCGCTGATGATGCTGCTGCCCGGCTGAGAGTTATCGTTAATCGATCGTCGTCGTCGTCGTCGTCGTCGTCGTCGGCCTACACAAAAGCCAAATCGCATAAAATAAATAAATAATTGAAAATAAAAAAAATAGAGAGGCAATGGGCGTGAGTCCCCACCAGCAGCAGCCAGAGAACCTTGAAGATCAGCCTTGATAAGCGTAAGGAAATTAAGCATGGAAATTATGCATGCAACATTATTTAATTAATTAAGGTAGGAGTAGCTCCTTGTAAAAATTATCCGTAAATATTGGTTATTTTTCATAATGTTTAATTATTTAAAA
This sequence comes from Drosophila kikkawai, assembly GCF_030179895.1. Lineage (NCBI taxonomy): Eukaryota > Metazoa > Arthropoda > Insecta > Diptera > Drosophilidae > Drosophila > Drosophila kikkawai. Next base: position 12,938,476 of record NC_091733.1, on the reverse strand, counting down.
TAAATATTATTTCTTAGACTACTGTTAATATTTATTTATTTTATTGCTTATTTCAAATACTTATCATTATTTTGCGAGAGCAGCTAAGTCACTCTCTTGCATTCTCTCTCTTTTCTTACAATGCCGAAGCAGTAGCGAACGAGAGAGTTTCTTTTAAGCTGTACTTTGTTCTCTCTTGAAGACTAAACTATGCGAGAGATCGCTCTACAAAGATCTTGCTAGCGGAACTGCATTCCATAAATATAAACTTAAAAATTACCCCTTATATGCTTTTTAAATATAAAGAAGTAACTTTAAATGGAGTAAATAATAATATTAATTACTTTCCAAACAATCAAATAAGCTAATGAAGGCCAAAATACATGCAATGAATATAATTATATGACCACAAATGATGGATTTAGCCTACTTAACGACATTTAATAACCTAATCGCTGGCCATTTGCGGCGATTTATGGCCAACATTCGTTCCTTTCGCACATTTGTCGTTTTAAATCGCCTACATTAATCGATTAATCACCTTGCCAGAAGTCGGGGGTACGGAGACTAGAAGGAGGAGTTGTAGTTGGAGTCGAATTCAATTACAGATCCCACCGCTGACCAACTGAAACTGGCTGGGAAAATGATTTTCCAGGCAAACCCAGAGGATTTATGAACACGTAAACACACTTTTATGTACAACTATATATATATATATGTATGTATATATAGATATATGTGTGTGTGTCCGAGTTTGTTTCGTGTTCGATTGACACGTTCCAAGAGCGATTTCCTGAACCGAAAGCTTACACACGCAGAATGGATCGCCGAATTCATTCATTGAAGTGGAGCTGGGATCCTCCTCCGAGGATCGAGGATTGAGGAGGAGAAGGTGGAAGGTGGGCTGTAGCTGGATCTGGATCTGGAGTCGTGTCTGTGCCGAAATTGAATGAGTTGTGCGCGTGAGCCACGATCGCTTCATGGATGCAGATGGCCAAGGAGTTTGCATTTGAAGGGGGGGGGGGGGGGGGCCACAGGCAGAGGCAGGTTTAGTGGGAGTTAGAACACTGCAAGAAAAATATATCAGGTATACTTACAATTCAAATACTAATACCTATAATATATAAGTAATATAAAAGTAAACAATATAGAATCTAATCAGTTTGAAAAATATATTTACTTTAATTATATATTATTCATTATTATATATTATATTTAGTTTATAGTTTCTCTGCAAGTGCTTTAACCTGCCACATTGCCTGCACAGTAGTGGTTCGATTCGTAGACAAATGCCCATTGCTGATGACCAAGAGCCTTTGAGCTTTTGGCCTTATCGAAGGCCCACTGTCAGGTCCAGTCAAAGCCCAAGTCATAGCCCCGAGACGAAGCGTGTGGCTTTTGGGTAATGAAGAATTATTGTGACTCATTGTAAATGTCTCTAATTATGGTTCATTAATCAATAAAATCGTTTGGCATCTGGTTTGCGCTTTTGCCATGGCCATAGCCTGGCTATAGAGCGCACAGGATCAGTGATGGCCTATATATGTAGCTAGGGCTCTCTCAAATTATTTAAGATATGAAAATGTTTGGGTTATTTCTAGGATTTTTTTTATAGACTTTTATGTTTCAGTCTTACAAGTATTTTAAAAATTTGGATTATAAAATAAATGTGTATGTCCTTCTGTTTTGATTTTTTTTTAATTTTAAATGTATTTATATACCAATATATCTATTATATAATTATATATTATATTCGTAACACTTTCTCTTTACTTTTCTATATATTTTAAATATTTTATAAAGAGATATAACTTCTATATACATTTATTTTTGTTTATGTATTATATTATGAATATGTATTAGATTATTTATATATTTCCCAAACTATGTATATTCTCTTAGTTTTATCTATATTTTTTCCTTGACATCACTGCCTCGAACTTGTCTCTGGGATCGCAAAAATTATGTTTCGGCGCCGAGCACGCCGACCCCAAAAAACGCCTTGTGTTTGTACAGCGTTGCGAGTACGAGTACCAGTCCGAGTTCGAGTCGGAGTTCGAGTATTCGTACGAGTATATCCGCACCATCGACACATGTCTGCATGTTGGACCAGATCGTGATGCATCCTCTCGTAGTGGACACACGTTGCTCTGCGGTGTCTCCCAAGTCCCCTCTGTGCTTTCATACCTTTTCAAGGAAAAGCAGCGGCCAATGTTATGTCTTCTTAATGTAGAATATATGTATGTATTTAATATAAATTTAATGACTTTACTATATATACAAGGTATATTATAGCTAAAATAGACATATATGTAAAATTAATTATTAAAAAAAATATATATCTTATATTTTTAATTATTAAAAAATTATTTATATTAAAAATATATCGATAAGTAAAGTTTTATAAAATATATAAGCATAAATATAGTAAGGATATATTTTATAATTTAATATATCATAAAAAAGTCTTCTTAACTTAAATACTCTCTTCTTTTAAACCAATTTCTCTGTTTTTAAATAATCCTAAAATAATCTAAGCTTTCTATTATTTTGATCAGCATAGTATTTGTACTCAAATATATACATATGTATCTCATATATAGTTATATAGCAAAGCTAAACTAAGCCTGAAATTGCTCGCTTCAGTTCCGCTGAACTCTCTTATCGGCCTGCATTTAATGGCCTAATATGCGTTCCACACTCGCACTCTCTTCGCTCTCCTTTTGGCCAGCGCCACTATTTGATAATGTCCATATAGTACTACCCAGATCTGGGCTCTTCGGGGGTCTTCTGGGGTCTCTTTCTCCTTCGCGCTTCAGTGAATTGCGGCTTTGGCGAAGAAGAGCCGGAGATCGGAGCACTTTTGTCGCAGTCCAACTGTCATTATTTCCATCTTTTAAAGTTCATGGCATGCATGGCATACTGGAAGAAAAATGAGCAAATAAAATATGTTTTAAATATTTTGGGAGCCAAGAGAAGCTCTAAATATATTTATACATTTATTTCTTGATTTTTCTAGATTTTTTTGTGCGTTTTTTTTAAATTTTAATAGTGTTTTGCTTTAAGTTTCTTCTGATTTCTTTGTAAAAACTAATAAGCAAGTAAAAAATTATTACTAAATAAAATAAAATTAATTAAATATTACTAAATAATTCAAATAAAACGATGTTATATTAAAACATATTTTTTATTTTTTCTATACAACTTTTTCCTGACTCATTAATATAAATTAAGCCATAAATGGTAGTGCATACCAATTTATTATTATATATCTTTTTTTTCAATATAAAAAAACGTTTAAGAATTTCTCTCAGTGCAGTGGCCGTGCCAAGTTCCATTCCGGCTAGAGATCACGGCGCTTTGGCGACATTCGCCGGCCGAGTACCGTCCAAAAAGTGTACGTCATGCGCATTTAGCCAGGGCCAAGGGCCGGCCCTCCTTCATCGCCAGCCCCCCCAATGCTCCTCATTCTCCTCCTCCTCCTGAAGGGCTCGGTTCTTGGCGCTTTAGCGGCGTGAAATTGGTTTAACCCACTGGTCACAATTGCACGCACAGATAGCCGGAGAATACTTTGGAGAACATTAACATGAACATTAACTGAGCCGCGAAAGCGACAAGGGGCAGCCAGCCTAAACCGACCAGGCCGAGACCCCAGTTCCCCTTCCCCCTCCCATCCATGTTAGTGTTATCTTTGTCTCGGTATCTACACACACTGTCCAGGTTCTATGACAAAAAAATAAAATAAAGCAAAATAAGTGGAGTCTCCGCGGAAGTCATTGCACTTGCAATTAGCCCCAACTCCTCCAGAGACCACACATCCCCATCCCTTTTGGAACTGAATTTTGGTTAGGCAATGGTAATCGCAGGGCCAGATCTGGCCCAGAAATCCGTACTTAACTTTGAAGTTCTTTTCGGGGTGGCTACCAAAATTGTCTTTAAAGTGGCCCACATATGATGGTCTTCAGCCTATTTAAGGTCATTATTTCTTTGTTTGCTTAAAATTGAGACTGGAAAGCAGGTTGTTTTTAATATAAATAATAGATGGATGTAACTTGGGGCAAACAAATTTCAAGTTAAATTTAGGAATATATTAGTCTTATTAAATTTTTTGTTCAATTTGTGGAAATAAATAAATGAAATAGAATTAATTTTAATTAATTATTTCGTTTTTAATTTATGCCTTTCCTATAAAAGGCTGTACTGCATATTAAGATTAAAAACTTAAATTGGTTGTAATATTTATAATAATTAAATTTTTAAAATTTCAAAAATGTTCCTTAAATCTTATCAATATTTTATAAATTTTAAATAAAGATTTTAAAGATATATATAAATATATAGGACTTTTGTCTTTATTTTGTTTTTTTTCTCTTACAATGATTACAGGAAGACCTTGAAATAGGTATATTTAATTGACATTTTATCGATTTGTATCGATAAAAATTTTTTTAAGGAACTTCACCTTTAGAAAAGCATTAATTTCAATTCAAAAACCTCGTTATCCCATCAATAATTATACTAAACAACACTCTAGACTCAAGCTTAGATAAGATTTACATTTTGGCCAACTGCTTTCCCTTTGGGCTTTTCTTTTCCCGCATTTACCTTTACTACTCCCCCATTCCGTATTCCTGCTCATTAATCTGGGTAGAAACTGCGGACAATGTTGGCTTTTATCTGGCCACGGGCATCTGGGCATGGGCAGCGCTTAGATGCGCTTAGCCCGGCTAAGAGTGATTTTTAATAATCGTCATCATCATCAAGTCTTGCGGCGACAGGCCCAGCCAGCCATCCCATCCATTCGTAGAGTCAGACAGACAGTCATCCCATCTAAGGAACCGATTAAACGAGGCAACGTCACCTGCACTGGCTGACGGCCCCGGCTCGGGCCACAATAATAACGAATATTTCTAAACAGTTAGTTACATTAAGAGCCGCAATGAAAACAGTAACTCACTTGTGAAGAAATAATTTGACTCGCACTTGGACTTTGCTTTAATTTGCCGCCAAAGCGGAAGGTACATGGCAAGAAATTCTATATTTGTTTATTGGAATTCAGCTTAAATAGGGTGCCAAGGTTGGGGATGTATGGAAAAATTAAAAAAAAATATCTAGAAAAATATAGGGTTTAATATCATAAAGAAAATATCATTAAGTTTAATATGTTTAATTGTTAAATATTGAAAAATATAGCGTTTAGCTTTTAAGTAAATGTATCGACTTTTTAAAACGTTTTATAAATAATCGGTAAAATCGATAGATATATATTTTTAAATAATAATCTTTTGATCTTAAAATATCCATTTTTATATGGATTTTATCTTCCAATATCCTTACAATATACATATATCTGTAGTTTCCTACAATCCTTGATCAGATCGCCCTCTAAATTCGATCTATATATCGACATTATATCGATATCCCTAATTTATCGTCCTTATATCAATATCCCTAATTTAGGTGACTCTCTGCACTCTTTCTCAGCCCAGATATCTTTAATTTGTGTCTAGTTTTTCTCAGTGTATACCACCTTAGTGTGTGTGTGTAGAGTTTATTTATTTTTATTTATTTATTTTTTTTTTGTCATCAGAGTGTGGGTACAGGGCATAACGCTCTGCTTTCCAAAGGGGCTTTCCACGGCGGGGCTTTTCTCCTCTCGGCTACAACCAGCGGAGCCAAGCCAAGGAGGAGGAAGCCACTCACACGAGAAGAAGCCTCTTCGCTTTGTCTCTCCGCTCAGTTCCGATCTCTTGATGATAATCAGCGGCTGTCCTCGACTACGACTACGAGTCACCATCTCGCGGGGCTCCCTGCTAAATAAACATTTGCTTTTGGCTGCTCTTTTGCGGTGGGCAGCGAGCGTGGAAACAGTTTTTGGGAAATCACATGCGACATTTGCTCAGGCAGAGGCAGGGAGGTGGAGGAGTAGAGAGGGTGGCCAGGTGAGGTGGTTATCTTGTGCAGATACAGATACAGATGCTCCGCTGGGCAGGCACGACGGTTTCCCGCCGATCCCCTGAGCCACATCAACCACCACCCGCCCTGTTGGCCCCGTTACATGGCCGTTTTGGCGACAGTTTCGCCAGCTATCCAGCTCCAGAGCCGGGCTACTGTATGCTGGCTTGTTGCATTGTTGGATTGTTGGATTACTGGCGACAATTTGCTTAAAAAATAAATCACGAAAATGCGGCAGAAGAGTCGGTTTCCAGGGGTTTCTAGGAGCTACAACGACGACCACGACAATTGGCGGCAATAAAATGCCCAGAGCCATATATTAATAATGGCCAAGACAGCGGGCCAACTTTTAATCCATTCACTGATCAATGCATCATCACCTGAGGGATAAGGTTAGGGAGGAATATTGGTTTTTGTAAGAATAAAAAATTCTATATATTTTTTCACCTATAGACTGTTAATTTTGACTTATTAAAAACAATTTTTCAATTTATTATTATTATTCAAAACATAAAAATCAAACCTTTCGATAAACAGAGATTTTATATATTTTTTACAGCAAACCAGACAAATAATCGAACCTATGGAATGGTAAGTGCAAAATCATATATTTGTATATATAACCCAATCGAAATAAATTATAACCATCAGCAAGCCTGTACAAGCAATGCGTAGTACTTTAACATAAATGCTTGTTGTTTAACACAATTCCCTAAACTTAAGTATAGTTTTAAGACAGATATGAAAAATTTTAAAATTGACCCGTTGTGACTATCGCACTAAATTATAAGTTTTTAACTTGTAGCGTTAGGAATTTATTTACCAATAAATTAAATTAAATTTTAATTAAGCCCTCGATAACTAGTAAATTTTCTACCATTCCTGATAATTAATCGAACTCATCGATAACAATTAATTGGACTTGTTTGGCCCTTCGATGTCCGCCGCCCACACAACACACATGACTTGACTTTCGAGTAGAAAATGTGTGTGTTTGTATGAAGGAAAAGGCTTTTCCAGTGAGCGGGGGTGTCAGTCCTTCTTTGCTACTGAAAGGGGGAGGGAGGGAGGTGGTCTAAGGTAAAAAAAAAAAAAAAAAAAAAACAGAAGGCAAAAAGGCACACATAACGTTGTCTGGCGGAATTGTCAAATGATTTACATCCGACATATGTATGCTAAGCTCACGAATCTATCTGCGGCACGATTAGGACACAGGCCGCTGCTCGTGTTGCGGCTCAACAACAACAACAACAATAGCAATAAAAACAACAAAAAAATAAATAAAATAAAATAAATTTAAAAAAATAAAGAAATAAAAAATTCAACTAAATAAAACAACCAAAGTGAGGATGTTCGTGGTTATGACAAATTTCGAGGCACCTTAGTCAGTCAGTCAGTCAGTGGGTGCTGCTGCTGCTTCACTGTACGTACAGTGGGCACTCTGCCCCCCTCAGTACCCTATAATTGGGACCTTTCTCACTTTCACGCGCACAAATTATACGGTCGCGCAATTTTTTGTGGTGTCTACCCGAAATAATGTACGAACTTTCTTATTTTTTCGTAGTCCCCGATTCCCAGCCTAGGCCTCATCCTCTCTTATACCCTCCTCATCCTCACCTCTTTGCCAATTCTCCAAGCTCAATCCCCCATCTCATCGCTTCGTGTTTGGCTAGTCATGACTTCCGCTCTGCACTTTGGCACACATCCAGACAGGCGGCAGCGATGATGCCCCATTATGTGGCATGTAGAGCGATGCACAGTCGCTGCACAGAAACTTTACGAAAGAAATAAAAACAAAAATAAACAAATTAAAACATAAATATTTGGTAGATGAAAACTAAACCAGGAAAAGGCATGCAAAATTTATAGATTTGAATTTATATATTAAACATTAACTGTATATTTTTTAGAATATTTTTTAAAAGGGGTTTCTTGGTGAATTTTCAAGGGGGAAATAATTGATTAATTACGGAAAATTTATTGAAATATTAAAGATAAACTATATATTTTTATGGTATTTTTTAAAAAGGGTTTTCTTGGTTAATTTACAGGGGGAAATAATTTATTTATTTATTAAATATTTTGCAATATCTACAATTACGCTACAGCTTAGTTATATATATTTTCCATTCTTATTTCCATATTTTCTTTTAAAGAAATTATCCTATCTATAAAAATTTCTTACCATAACTTTATATTAGTGAAAGATTTTTTTTCAAGTGTTATTTCTTCCCGTTGCAATTGTCATGGCCATGTTCCTGCTGCCCACACAACAATCACAGCCACCGAGCAGATGCCATCGAATCCTCTGCCGAAAGCCTTTGCCTCGATTGAAGTCCGTTTTGGGTGATTAAAAATTCCCCTTTAAAGTTCACACACACACACACACAGACACATCCCCAAATGAGGGGGAGGTGGTGGGTCCCAGCATTAATATTTCATACGGGGCCAGGTCGGCCGATCACTGGTCTTGGCCAGGTCAACGTTATCTTTCTTTTCACCTTTTCACAAACTGCAAACTGGCCGAAATTAAAAGTTTTGTTTGCGTTGAATAACTTTTCAAAGACTCTTTGAATTACAGCCTCACACACTCATGTGTGTGTGTGTGGTGCGTGTCCTCCACCCTGCACACTTGAACCTTCTTCTTTCAAAATTTCCTTTCAAAACTTTTCAATTTCTGGGCTCTCCTCCACACTCTGCCCTTTTTTTTTATTTATTCGCGTTGAAAGGAAAAAAGAAAAGAAATGCAGGAAGGCTTATCAGTTGGACAGTACGAAATACAGGCTGTATTTTAATTGTGGGCACTCGAGTGTGAACCACATGGCAACCCCAACCCCAACCCGGGAATCCGGGCACCCAACAACCAGCGCCCGCACAAATGGCCAGCGGGGAAAAAGTTCTGGTGTTTAATCGGCATGCGACTCCTGTCCGCAAAATTGCCCGAAAATTGAGTTTGAGGCCAAAACAAGTGGACATCATCGAGTCCATTAGCTAATGGATAAGGGATAATGGATAAAAAAGTGTCCAGGCAATGGGAGAGTCTCAGAGCTTTGAAATTATATTAAAATAAGACTTAAAAAAAACCAAAAACAGAGACTGGAAATTAAATATTAAAAGCTTAGGAAGCTTAGGAAATTATATACTATTCAGATTTTTTAAAATAATCTAACTAAATAATTAAATCTCGGATATAACTAGCTTTTTTTCTGCTGCCACAACAAGTGGTCACCGCACAGGAGCCACCACAGAAGAGGCCTAATCTCTTACAGCGAAATCTCGGCGACAATCTGGGTGTCGTCTTCATTTCATTTAATTTTTTGTTGTTGTTTTTTTGGGTCTCCCAAGTGAGTTGTTGTGAGTTCCCCGGGCAGAGCTGTAACTGTGACTGCTCCCATCCGCCTGTGGCTTGGGGTCTCGTGGGTGCGGTTGAGAGATCTCTCTCTCTCTCTCTCTTGGATCGGATTGGATTGGATCGCCACCCACTCGCATTTGCATGAGCCACGAGAGGCCACAGCCACAGCCACAGCCACAGCCAAAGCCAGAGCAAGAGCCAAGCCCAGACCGGTGGTCAGCATCAGCATCAGCATCAGCGGCCCCTGCCTTATTGATGACTTTTAACAGCCGCAGCAGCAGCGTCGTTTAAATAATGAGCCCACGGGTCGAGGCCACCAGCCGGCGTCATCATCATCATCGTCATCGTCATCGTCATCTCTAGGTGCACACACACCTCCGCATCCGCAAGTCATCAATGGCTCGGAACCGATACCGATACCGATCCATCTCCCTCCTAGAGGTTCTCTCCCCATCAGCTGTCACATTGGGCAATTGCCATAACGATTGCCCAACCAAAAACCAAAATCCTGAATTCGAACTGCCGCGTCATCGCCAGAGTCTCCTGGGGATCGATCTACTATAGATTCTATAGCATGCATGCGACCATGTCCAGCTGAATCTCGGACTTACTCTCGATTTTATTTGTATTTTCTACTGGCAAAGGCCAGTCAGTCCAGTGGCTTTGCTCGAACGTCGTTCAACCGCGAAATTGCCGCACAAAATTCAAGCAGCTGGGAAATGGGGAAAAGTCGGAGGTCAAAACAATGTCAGCACCCGAAGAAAATTTCTTAAAAAAAAGCTGATAATGGTAACGAAATTTTTAAGTATTTTTGGAAGCCAAGAACATTTTTTTAATATTATTTATTAGTTTAGTTACAAATAAGAATGCTTTTGAAGGATATTTATAAAATGTTTTCGGTGGCTTAGAAATTAAAGAATAACAAAAATATTTACAATATAATATCCTATATATATAACCTATGAATAATATAAAAAAAAACCGTATTCTTTAGCCCCAAAAAAATCGTCTTAGTACTTGTTGATTTCTTCAAGTGACTATAGTGGCCCCAAGTCCAATGATGAGTCCACGCATATTGGTGCCATATGATTAGCGGAGCGTCGCCGAGGCATGACAATCCATCAGATGGCGATGGCCATGTGCCCACACCGCCGTCACCGTCACCTCCTCCAACTCCAGCTGCGACGAACCTCGTTTCGGATTCCGACTAAATCTTGGCCCAGGCTTGCCGCCGCCACCAAACGGAATAACATCATCATCATCGTCGTCGTCGTCTTGTGCCATTGATGACCAGGAAGGCTGGGCGTGGCCGGCATGCCCCGTCAATTGCCCAACTTGGGCAGGAACTCTCATGGGCAGCAGAGAGCAGAAGGGTGGGGCCCTGCCCCTGCCCTGTGCACACCCAAAACAAATTCTGTTTTCTTTTTTTTAATAACAAGAAAACAAAACCAAAACAAAAAAAAAAAAAAATCGTCCAGAGAAACCCAGCCAAAAAGTGCGATCGCTTACAAGTACAAAATTGTCCCAACCTACGCTTCGTCGATCTCGCCCCATCTCTCTTGGGGGGAGGCAGTGGCGCAGTTTTAGGGACCGGGGGGGCCCATTTTTTTTAAGAAAATAAAAAAAATTTATTTTTATATAAATTAAAAATGCAATACGAATGTATACATATAAAGTACATATCGCTCGTAACATTGTCCTTGTTCTCAGTCTCTCTATCTTTCTCTACCCCGCTTTGCCTGCAATGTTCAAGCAATAGAAGAGAGCATTTCTTTTTTGACTGCACTCCAGAATTTGTATTATAATTTTGTGTTGAATCTTTTTTAAAGCTATTTAAATATTTATATCTTAATATTATTAAGCCCCCTTAAGGACCCCCTTTTACGGCCGCCCCTGTCACGGCCGGTGCGTGCGCAGATGCAGCAGCCGCGATATCGGGCCTAAATGGGAGCAAAGCAAGACATAATGCCAGAAAAGAGCCAGAGACAGAGCCCGAGTCTCGAGTAGGCCTCCGCCTCATTTCATATTCATCGATGTGGGGCACGGCCAGGAGATCTTGGCTGGATCTGTGTAGGATCAGCAGGAAGAGAGATAGAGCCACCCCTGTACCCACCCATATATACATATATATATTTTTTTGGATATATATATTTAATCAACTTTGGCTAAATACTTGGACTTGGCCCAGTAGTTGTATGGCGGTGTCATGCGCCACCTTAACAGCATTTGCCAGCCAGCCAGCCAGCCAGCCAGCCATTTGTCATTGGAGCACGGGCTAGGCCCCAGCTGAAAATAGTAAAAAATAAAGCAGACACCAACATTAAACACTGCAAAAAATAAAAAATAATATTAAAAGGAATTATTAGTGTTAAGCAAATAAAATAACTAAGAAAACAAAGAGCAGACATCTTTAGCAGTTAAAAGATTACTTTCCTTACTTTTCCCTAAGTTTTTACTTTAAAATAAATTTCTATGGTTTATATTTAATATTTTCCCTTAAAAATAGTTAAAAAATTTATTTCTTGAGCTGTGTACCTACCCAGGGGAGTGCGATTCATTCATTATGTGGAAGATCTGGCCGGGGCAAGTCATTCGAATTCATAGCGCAGACTGCGTGGGATGTCGCCGTCGTCGTTAAAGCTAAAGAGCAAACACTGGCGAAAAAATCCAAAAAATATAAAACAAAAAAAAAAAAAAACCCCCAGCAAACAAAAGATTTTTGTTTCAGAGTTAATAACAAGTATATATAGTAAGTGCGGAGAGTTCAGGTGAAGTGGGCATACTCTATAACCTGCTCTCCCATTTGTCATATCTCCTTTGGTCCATCATTAAGGCGGCGACATCATCACCAGATCGGAGCGATACGATATACATAATATTATAATAGGGTATAAAATACCAGCAGAGATGACGCTGATTGCCATCGGGAGATGCTAGTCCGTACATATCCCAGCGATATTGCAATTAAGATAAAGTCGGCGTTTATTTTTTTTTTGTTTTTTTTTTTCGGTTAAAGACAAGTCGGTTTAAGCCGCTCCCCCTTTGGTTTGTTCGTGATTCTTCAGGCTTTGCTGTACTAGCCTACGTTCTTCCAGTCTTCTGCTGTCTCCTGTCTTTTTTCTAGATTTTTAGGACACGCAATACGAGCTTACAGCTGCTGGAATTGAATAGGAAAAGTCTTTGAAGAGCTTTAGAATAACTATTAATTTATTTCATAATTAAGGAAAAATCTCTAAACTAAATAAATTCTGCTAAGCTGTTCCCTAACAATTTCTCTGAAAAATAAACTCTGCTAATTCTTTAATTCTTAATTAATATATTAATACAATTTTCCAGTAGCCCGTATAAGGTCCCCCTTGCATTTTCTTGCAGTCACAACATAACCTTGAAAAATTCAAAAATAAATTCATAGAAAAATTTGAAAACTCAGACACTATTCCACACTTCTTCTCCCCATCTCTCTACCGAGAGAATACTATAAATAATATATATAAGAAATGAAGTGTGTGTGTGTTTAAAAATATATATCCACAACGGACGGAATTTTCAAGTTCACCCCCTGCTATGAGCTGGCTCCTTAGACTTTTCCCAGTTCTGGCTGGGGATGATGGCTGGTCAAATGTGGAGCGTTGCAAGAATTGAAGCGACTGAAACCGAAACCGAAACCATTTCATGCCCATTCCCATTGTCGGTGTCACAGCCATGGCCATCCATCCCATACCATCCCCCCCGTTCAATATAGATATAGGAATAAGAATAAGACTGAGACTGAGAGATCTGTGATCTCCACGACGGCTGGCGGTGGCTTAAAATAACATTACGCGGGGTCTTGAGATCGGAGACCCGGGTCCGTTCCATTGCCTGGCCTGGCCTGAGTTGAGTTGAGTTGAGTTGAGTTGCGGCTGCTCACATGTGTCTGCCATATGTTGGTCCGTGGGACAAGACAAACGCCCATCGGTTTTGGTTTGCATCACAGACTGGCCGTGGGGCTGTGCCAGGCACTACAAAAAATATTTGCTCTAAATTCTTATAAACGAAATGGCATTAAAATATATATAAAGAAATGTGAACTTAATTTTGATTAGGAATCCCAAAATCGGAATTATTTTGTTCAGCAAACTCTAGATCAGCTACGCTGGAGTTCTACCTTCTTCGCTCCCTCTTATTACAGCTTTAGAAATTCCATTGACAAAGTGAAATTCTAGTGAAATTTAAGATTATTTTGTCACCGTGTATATACGATCCCCTCCTTAGGCGATCTCCTTTTCGGATCCATGCCACCCCTGCGGTGATGCCCCCAAAAATGGCCGACGTCTCTTGGTGGAATCGTTCGTTCCATTTGTGGACACACTTGAGATTCCATTAATTCCCAAATATTTTCATTTTGTTGAAAATTTTTAAAGACAGCCAGCAAAGCAGAGAGCGGTGGCAGGCAAATCAAACGACATATAACAGCATATCAAGTGCCCCGTTGTCTTGTCACTGGGTTTTATTTATGGCCGCTACTGTAAAACAAAAAAAAAAAAAAAACAATGAGAAATTGTCACTTGGACAGTCCGTGATCGCATCATCTTGAGAAAAAGAAAAGTAGGTGGGGTTGAAGGGATAAATTTGCCTCAGAAACAAGAAGAGTCAAAAAAATAGCTCAACTTTTAACTATTAATCTTTAAAACTAATATATAAGTATACATTTCGATATATAAATTATTATTTTTTATATTTTTAATTATAAAAGAACAACAATTGTGTTTGGAAAAAAGGAAATGAGTAGCAGCGCAAGTTGGTGCCTGTACATGGCAGGCAAAGCATTAAGACAAAAGCAGAGCTATTCTTTGATTCCTTTGAGGGAAGTAGACATTATTTTCTTATTAAATATTTTTACTTTTTAAATATTATTACTTTTATAACTTTACCTTCACCATTACATTTTATAAAAAAAAAAACACAAAAATCACACACAGTATTATATTATAAATCTCCGCTCCTATTATTTTGACCTCAAATATAAGAACTCTGAACTCTGAAACCCTCTTAAGTGGGTGACTTCTTTGCCTTTCGGTTAACCGCAGTGAAAAATGAGGCTTAATGTAGGCTCCTGATGCCCAAGGAAAATCCGATTGGATGGGATCTCCGATTACGGTTAGAAACACAGAACAGGACAACGCCAGGACTCTCTCTCGAGTGGCTTCAAGTGCTTGCTCCTGCACTTGTCTTGGGATTTCAATTAACTACAACTATATGTACATATATTTCTTACAAAAACCCTAAGAAGTGCCGACGCTTTGAAGGGGGTTAAACATATATCCATTAAGAGTACGGTTTTCCAAGGCCTGGGAAAAAAACTAAACCTATCTTCAGTAGTGAGATATTTTAAGGACCTCTTAAATAATATAGTGTAATATGATTTTTCTAAAATCCTTGATTTGTAGATCCCCCTAAGGACACTAGTTTCCCTCCAATTCGCTTACCAACCTCATTGACAACCATATTCCTTCACCTAGTTGGGCCCAAAGACTCTGGTTAATGGCCCAGAACAAGGTCCGATGGTGGAGCCCAGCTAACCCACCGCCACGCAAAGAGGAGGCAATGAGGACAGCCGGTGGTTGAGGCAAAAAAGGACCCATGGCTGATGGTAGGTGGAGGCCTGTTGTTAGCCTTCATGGCCATCGAATGTATAATCGATCACTTGGGTGGCCAGGACACAGGCCGAGTTTGTTGGGTCATCTAAACAAAGGAAGTCAGGGGGCTGGGGTCCTGGAGGAGGGGTCGGGGGGCAGAGCAACTCAGAGACGCGGACGAAAGACTCGAAATGTGGCACTCGCTCTCGTTCGCCGTCGCTAAAATTTGTTAAATCGATAAACTTTGTTTAGTGCGCGGAAACAACAAGAAGTCAGCCAGTCAGCCGGTCGAATCCACGGCGATTTCGACCGCGGCTCAAAACCACAGAGCCCGATAGACCACCGACTCTGACTCCCCAACTATCCCAACGAATCTAAACCACCAGAGACATTAAACCGAAATATAGCTTACCTTATAACCTTAAAGGATTTTTTAACAAGTTATATTCTCCTAGATCACTATATTTACTAAAATTATGGGATTACAATTTATCGAAATTTTAAATATAAAAAATATCACAAAACTATCTTATATCATTTAAAATATCCTAAAAAGTATAGTTTATGATATCCTAAATATTATTTTCAAGCTTAGAGTTTCGCAAATATTGTAAGCTTTAATAAATCGAAATTTTAAATATCGAAAAATAACATAATTATCGTTAAATTATCGATCTTATTAAGAAAAGAATTTATTAATATTATTTAAATTACTTGCATTTTTTTATGTTAGCTTAGAGATGTATATATTAAAAAAAAATCTGATATAATATAGATAAAAATATCTCGAACTTAAAATCATTTCGAAAATATGGTAAACTTTAATAAAACGGAATTTTAAATATTAAAAATTATATTATTCAATATTTCAGATTTCAATATCAATATATATATAAAATATTTCAGACTGTTTAATACGATTTAATATATTAATATTCTTTTAAAATTATGTCTGCTATAATATTCTATTTTTTTTTTAATTATAATATTAATAAAGCATTTATTAACTAACATATTATATTTATATACATTTTATGAAGTTTTACCCACTTATCGATGACAACTTCTTTAGGTTTGCATTTTTTTTTACATATATAATTTTATTTTGGAAATTGCGTCAATCAGTGATTTGTCAACATAGCAAGCGGACCTTACCACCTCTCACCTGGCCAGGGCAACGCACCCCACCCCACCCCATCTTTCATCAGGGTCGTTTAATCGATCAGCGGGATGGCCGCTGGCATTAAGAAGCCGCTTTGGAATCGGTATCGGAATTGGTGCCACCACCACATTATTTTTTTCCTTTTTTTTTTTGGGTTCTGTGGGTGGTTCCAGTGGTTGACACCGCGGCATAAATATATGCATTTCTATATATATATATTTTTTTTATATATATGTTCCTGACCCCCAAATCGATCTAACAAAGCTGTTCACGCGACAATTAATGGTTCGGGCCAAGGAAGAGGGGAAAAAAGAAGGAAAGGAAAAATCGTTATACCAACCAGAGTTGGGGGAGAGTTTACCCCCACTTGGTATATATATATGTATATATAGGGGAAATTGCACTCAGAACCGGTAGCCGTGATAATGGTCAGCCGTTGGCCAAAACGATTTATTACCAAGCCAGCCAACGATCGCTGATGCACTGCAAATTAATGCACCTATATAAAAATAAATATATAAAACAAAATATTTTTTTAAACAATTTTTTTGGGATTTATTTAACTTAAGCTTTAAAATTAAAATTTGAGTTTAAAAAAAGAAAAAGTGTAATATACTTTTAGCAGTGTGACTGGCCCGAGCGGCAATCACGGCACGCAACGGCTAATGGAGCGAAGCTGGCCAAGAACTGGCCGTTGGCCAACTGCAGCCGCTTCCTCGATGATGGATCACAGATTGAGATTCGGACGGGCGGCTGCTGGGCCAATTTGTCGACACTTTTGGACTTGAGCGGGATGCTGCTGCCGCAGGACCTTCTCTGGCCGACATAATGATGCAGCAGAAGTGCTGCTGCAGGGTCGCTGCAGCTACTGCTGCTGCAGTTGCAACTGCATTTTCGGAGTGCACTCTAAATCTCAAGCATCGCTTCCTCTCTTTTTTTTTTCTTCTTCTGGTTTCTACCTCGCATATGTCACCGGCAGGCAGGCAGGCAGGCGGCGGCCACCCCCTTTGGTAATTGCCGGCAATTCTGCAATTTTCGTTATTGTTAAATGTCGGTTTTTGTGCTCGGTTTCTGTAGCTTTATGTTTTCGCTTTTTATTTGCAGTTTTCAGTTTTCAGCTTTTGGTTTTGTTTCGGTTTTTTTTTTATTTATTTATTTTTTCAACGCGAAAAAAAATAACAAAAATGCAAGCGAAACTCTCACATCTCGCCGACAATGATCGGTAGTAGAGGAGCCAGGCGTCCATCGATCGCTGACAGAGCCGGGCCTTCATCTGCATATATTAAAAAAGGTATGAATATATACACTGGGAGAAACGGAAAACCCCTAAGGTTTCATTTAATCGTTTCAGAATATTTTTAATTTGTTTGTTATTTGATGGCAACCTATATTTAATATGTAATTTTTTCAAATTTAAAAAATTCTAGGATATTTTCTTTAAAACAAATATTTCTTATAAATTTTAAACAAAAGAATGTATATATTTCCTTAATTTTTGTCATATTAAATTTCATTTGTAACAGCAAAATTGTATACAAAAAATTTAAGATATATATTTTATTTGATCACCTGAAACTCTCAAGCTTTAAATTCTTTATTGTTAAAGTATTTCGCAGGATTCTCGCAGTGCACGCATGTGTAATGAAATGTGTGATTGCGTACACACGTTGCAATTGCGAAGGTTCCTCTCAAATTCACACTCGCCTTTCGGATTCGCAAGTAATTGCTCGGCTCTGCTTAGATTTTTTACCCACCCCCGTCTGGCTTTACCCTTTATTATTATTTTTTTTCGATCTTTGATCTTGCCGTGTCGGTTTCGGAATCGGAATGTTATATCCCCAGTAAAGGAATTTACCCTTGTGCATCTGAAGTGGCTTTTTTCGCGTGGTCAGTTTTATGTTAAAAATCAGACCATCAGACCACAATGACCATATTCGATAATATATTTAAAAAATAATAATAATATATAACAATATTATAATATATTAGAAATAATATAATCGTAAAGTTTGATATATAGAATTTTAGAAAAAGTACTACAATTATTCCACAAATAAAAAGAAATCAAAATCAATATTATTTTCACAAAAATATTAACCAAATATCAGCAGAACCTCTAAGCCAGAATAATAATACCCTGTAAAAGGAGTAAATAATTCGCAGTTTATCATCTACTTTGGCCTCATTCCTGGCCAATTCCAATTCATTTCCAATTCCATTTCCATTCCAATTCTATTCCAGCTGCGCTCCGCTAGCCGGCTTGCTCGTGTGAGCGGTCTCCGTTCGACTGATAACAGTTATAGCGATGCCCGGCGACCCCTACTCCACAGCCACATCCCCACCTGCCCCCCGCCCCTGTTGGCCAGTAGCCCTCACCTTGGCACTTCGTCGTGGCACACATTGTGTTGTCCCCCCCTTACTCCAGCGGCACCCGCGCTCTCCACCTTTGTGGGGTGGCGTTCTCCTAAGCTCGCTCTCTCTCCAGCAACGCCGGCAGAGCTTACTCTCTCAGCCTGTCTCTATGTGTGTGTGTGTGTGTGTGTGCTACCTGTACGTTGAAAGAGAGCCGCAGGTGGAGGAGGAGTGTGTGTGCGGATGGGTTATGAGCTTATGGGTAAGGGGTAGATGGACCGCGGGGGGTGGCAGCGGGCGATTGTCAAACACAAATGTGCGAGAGCAGAGACGGCGGCCAATCGATGACGAACGCGCGTGTGCGACGCCACACATGTGTGCGTCTCTGGACAAGTGTGTGTGTGTGCGTGCAGGAGTATGTGAAAGTGCGTATGTGTGTGGGGGAGTGGGAGTGCGACTGGGCTTGCATATAGCGCTATTAATATGTATATAAGTATCTCCACATATGTGTGTTTGTATGTATGTTTTTTAAAGATTTAATATGAGATTTATTAAGTCAAAATAGTTTTTCATTTTAAACAATATTAGAATAATATCAAGGATAATTTATTATTATTATTCTATACAAGTTATGATATGTGGGATGTATAAGCTACGATTTGGGATCTACTCAGATGGAATCTTCAATTGGAATTACTGTTTTATTTCTGAAAATTACGCATTTCTAATATATTTCTATATTATTTTAACCTAAAATTTTGGACCTCATTTTATTAAATTTATTTAAAAGAAATTCTTTTAATATTTTTACACTCGTAACTTTTTTAAAAACAGTAATTTTGAACATAATTAAATTTTTGAACAAGTGCAATGAGTGTGATTATA